>NC_045556.1:33605822-33697653 GCF_009769535.1 Thamnophis elegans
TCACCAAAGGTGGTTCCTATTTTTCTACTTGCATTTTTTATGTGCTTTCGAACTGCTAGGTTGGCAAAAGCTGGGACAAGTCACGGGAGCTCCCTCCGTTACGCGGCACTCGAGATTTGAACCGCAAACGCCGACCTTTCTGATCGACAAGCTCAGCGTCTTAGCCACTGAGGCACCACATCCGTCCACCCCTTCATTATATCCAATATGCCAGTGACTTCAAATGCCTATTGCTGAAACTTTAGAAACAAAGACACGGAACTAGTTAAGAGTTTTTGCGGATACTTTTTTCAACATTAAAAAAAGGGGAAAAGAGAGAGAGCGAGAGAGAAATATGCCCTTAATGCTCCTTTCCATCCATTATTCAGCATCTCCAAGCCGATAATGAGATCTAAAACCGACCTTTAGGGTTTTTTTTTCCCTCCTGAGTTTTTTACCTTTGATCTAAAAAACATCACTAGCTCCCTGCCTTCTTATGCAAGGCGGTATTTTGCTCTCAGCTCTGCTTTCCTTGTGGCCGGAGAGCCCGGGATGACATGCGGAGAGAAGGAAAAATCCAAATTTGAGGGTGAAAAAATCCGATTCATCCCCACCTTCTTCATTCCATGCATGGAGGAACCTCCTGGAATTCAAGAAGGAATACATAACAGTTTTGGATACTTTGATACCCCCCCACCCCCAAAAAAGATGTTGAGATTCTAGAAAGAGTGCAGAGAAGAGCAACAAAGATGATTAGGGGACTGGAGGCTAAAAATATGAAGAAAGATTGCAAGAACGGGGTATATGAAGAGAGAACTAAGGGAGACATGATAGCAGTCTTGTTGGGCCCACCAATGGCCAGCAGAGCTGACAGCAGATTCGGACAGTGAGGAGGGTTGGGGAGGAAGATGGGCCAGTCCTGGAGTCTGGGGAAGGTCGACTCAGGAATAAGGCTTGGAGGTGATGTTACCTAGTTGGATAATGAAATGTCTGCAACAAAAAAAACTCAGCTCGGAGAACACCAAGGACCCCACAAATCAATTGAATAACTGTTGCCGCCCGCCAGCAGCAGCAAAGCTGGTAGCAGGTTCGGACAGTGAGGAGGGTTGGGGAGGAGCATGGGCCAGTCCTGGAGTCTGGGGAAGGCTCGGATGAGGGCTCTGTGTTGGAGGCAGAGAGGGGGCCAGGGGCGTACGCCAGTTATCAGCTGCCTTCGGAGTCAGACATCAGTGAGGCAGAAGAACAGCTGGAGCCTGTTCCCAGTGTGCGCATGTGCAGAGTGGCCAGACAAAAGGAACAGCTAAGGAACAGGGGCCGACTTGGGAGTTTAGGCCACAGGTGGACGATGAATGGCCCCTCCCAGAGGGAATAAAAGGGGAGCGAAAGGGAGTGGAGTTTGCAGGAGACCATTAGTTTGCTTCATTGGTTTGTGACACTCCGAGACTCCTTGCCAAGTTCTGCAGATGTCAGCCTGGCAGCTCTCCAAGCCAGATAAGGTCTGTGACTGTAAATCCTCACTTGAAAGACTTTGCTGGATGCGGATGAGCAGAATTCACAAATTAATAAAAGGGGTTTTTGTCGAGACAAGGAGTTTGCTTCTTGCTCTCGGGAAGCCTCAGTCAGAACACTTCCAATATCTCAGGGGCTGCCCCCAAGAAGAGAGGTCTACCTATTTTCCAAACTGAAGGCAGGACAGAAATAATGGATGGAAATTAATCAAGGAGAGAAGCAACCTAGAACTAAGGAAAATTTCCTGACAGTGAGGACAATTAACCCCTGGAACCGCTTGCCACCAGAGGTTGTGGGCCCTCCATCACTGGAGGCTCTGAAGAGACTGCCATTTGTCTGAAACGGTGTAAATTCACCCTGGTTTGATTGACCAATCCATATCTTAGACCAATCCATATCCTAGGAGATGACCAGGCTGATCCTGAAGGAGCAGTCAAACACGTTGCCTTCGGAAGTTGCGGGAGCTCATCCCTGGAGGCTTCCAAGAAGAGACTGGACTGCCCTCTGTCAGGAATGTTGTAGAGCAGTGTTTCTCAACCTTGGCAACTTGAAGATGTCCAGACTTCAACTTCCAGAATTCCCCAGCCAGCAAATGCTGGCTGGGGAATTCTGGGAGTTGAAGTCCGGACATCTTCAAGTTGCCAAGGTTGAGAAACACTGTTGTAGAGTCTCCTGCTTGGGAGGGGGGTTGGTCTAGATGACCTACAAGGTCCCTTCGACCTCTCTGTGATTCTGTGTTCCAGGTTCTAGCTCTCTGCTTTTACTTGGACCCTTTCAACGTAGCATCACAGCGGTGGTGTCTACAGACAATTCATGCTCTTCTTCCTTTTATCATCCCTCCGGCTTGTAACTTTTATGGATCTATTATAAATCAAGAGCTCTGCGGTGATTTATAAAGCAGTTGACAAAACAGCGGGATTATTTTTAATTAAAAAGGTTCCAGCGGAGCTGATGAGCTCCTCCACTCCAAAGAAGGGGTGAAAGCCAAAACAAAACAAACATTTTCACGCTCAGGTGTGCGTACACACACGCACACCCTTCACTTCTGGGCATTTGTAAAGCATCCTCTTACACCTCGCACTAGCTGTGAGTCGCAACTGCCACGCCGAAGCTCATTCAACAAACCTGGTTGGCATGCTGTGACTTTGCAATTCATAAAACCAGGGTGGTTGGCAACTCACCCAGTGTCCAGTATAGATAGACCTTGACTTACAACCTTTAGTATCCAGGTTGTAAGTCAAAATCTATCTATACCGGACGCTGGGTGAGTTTGCACACCACGTAAAGCCAACCACCATGGGAAAAAAGTGACTCATGGCCGATTTTTGCATTGTTGGGGGTATGAGATCAAAATTCGGACACTCAACAACCAACTCATAGTTATGACGGTCGCAGTGTCCTGGGTCACGTGATCCCCTTTCGCGACCTTCTGACAAGCAACGCCTGTGGAGAGAAGACAGATTCACTTAACAACCGGGCCCGCTGACTTAACCGCTGCAGCGATTCGCTTAGCCACTGTGGCAAGAAAGGTCATAACATGGAGCCAAGCTCAATTAACAAGTGCTTCATCAGCAACGGTTAATTGGGACTACAAGTTGAGGACTAGCTAGAATGAACTCACCGATAAACAGTGGCTGATGCTAAGCATGAAATTGTTATTCTCTCTCTTTTGCCTCTTTCGTCTCTTATCTTTCTTTCTCTTTTCTGTCTCTCTCTCTCTTTTTCTCTCTCTCTCTCTCTCTTTCTGTCTCCCTCCTCTGCTGTTTCCCTGTCCTGCCCTGCACTTGAATTAGCCAGACCGGCAAACGTCCCCCCCCGACACACCACACACACATTCCCTGTTTTTTTTAAAAAAAAACATTAATAAAATATTTATGGCCTGCAAAGCTGAAATAGAGAGGGCAGCCGGCAGAGCTTTAAAAGAGCAGCCTCCTTTTCCAGTGTCCTAAGCATTTTTCCCCTTTTCTTCTCCTGACCGAATCAATAATGCACTTTGTGTTGTCATAGAGCTGAGGCTGCGGCGTTTCGCCGCGGCTGTTTTCTCTTGGCGAGTGGGACGGTGGGGAGTCCTTTTCGGGATTCCTTTGGGGTTTTTAGTAGGGAAGCGATGGGAGGGAAGAGGCCTTGGGGAGCACAGCAATGCAGGCAAGTCCCAAGTTGGTCTCCTACAGCAGCCCCAAGGCCAATGTTCCCTCTATGGGGCATTTTCCTCTGGCTCCCCGTCACTTTTTTCCTTGCGTGCCAGACTCCTTATGCAACATCCGGCTCCTCTCGTCTCCCCGTATCTGGACGGTGGACAAACCATGCGAGATGTGTTTAATAATAGCATATTCTCTGGGCCTCTTGAACAGCATTTGGTTGGCTGAGGCCAAGGGAGGGAGGGAGGGAGGGACTATTAAAGTTGAGAGAGGGGAAGAGGAAGGAAAGAGAGAGGGAGGGAGGAAATAAAGTTGAGCGAGGGAGAAGGAAGGAAGAGAGGAGAGGGAGGGAGGAGGAAATTAAAGTTGAGAGAGAGGGAAGGAAGGAAGGAAAGAGGGAGGGAGGAAATTAAAGTTGGAGAGAGAGGGAAGGAAGGAAGAGAGAGGGAGGGAGGAAATTAAAGTTGAGAGAGAGGGAAGGAAGGAAGGAAGAGGGAGGGAGGAAATTAAAGTTGAGAGAGAGGGAAGGAAGGAAGGAGAGGGAGGGAGGAAATTAAAGTTGAGAGAGAGAGGGAAGGAAGGAAGGAAGAGGGAGGGAGGAAGGAAATTAAAGTTGAGAGAGAGGGAAGGAAGGAAAGGGAGGGCGGGAGGGGAGGAATATTAAAGGGGAGAGAGGGAAAGGAAGGAAAGGGAGGGAGGGAGGAAATTAAAGTTGGGGGAGAGCGAGGAGGGAAGGAAAGGAAAGAGAGAGGAGGGAGGAAAGGAAATAAGTTGAGAGAGAGGGAAGGAAGGAAAGGGAGGGAGGGAGGAAATTAGGGAAAAAGTTGGGGGAGGGAAGGAAGGAAAGGGAGGGATGGGGAGAAATTAAAGTTGGGAGGAGAGGGAAGGAAGGAAAGAGGGATGGGAGGAAGGAAATTAAAGTGAGAGATGAGGGAAAGGAAAGAGGGAGGGAGGGAGGAAATTAAAGTGAGAGAGAGGGAAGGAAGGAAAGAGGGAGGGAGGAAATTAACGTTGAGAGAGAGGGAGGAAGGAAAGAGGGAGGGAGGAAATTAAGTTGGGAGAGGAGAGAGGGGAAGGGAAGGAAAGGAAAGGGAGGGAGGGAGGAAATAAAGTTGGGAGAGAGGGAAGGAAGGAAAGAGAGAGGGAGGGAGGAAATTAAAGTTGAGAGAGAGGGAAGGAAGGAAAGGGAGGGAGGGAGGAAATTAAAGTTGGGGAGAGAGAGGGAAGGAAGGAAAGGGAGGGAGGGAGGAGGGAGGAAATTAAAGTTGGGAGAGAGGGAAGGAAGGAAAGAGGGAGGGAGGAAATAAAGTTGAGAGGAGGGAAGGAAAGAGGGAGGGAGGGAGGAAATTAAAGTGAGGAGAGAGGGAAGGAAGGAAAAGAGGGAGGGAGGAAATTAAAGTGAGAGAGAGGGAAGGAAGGAAAGGGAGGGAGGGAGGAAATAAAGTTGGGAGAGAGGGAAGGAAGGAAAGAGAGAGGGGGAGGAAATTAAAGTTGAGAGAGAGGGAAGGAAGGAAAGGGAGGGAGGGGAAATTAAAGTTGGGAGAGAGGGAAGGAAGGAAAGAGAGAGGGAGGGAGGAAATTAAAGTTGGGAGAGAGGGAAGGAAGGAAAAGGGGAGGGAGGGAGGAAATAAAGTTGAGAGAGAGGGAAGGAAGGAAAGAGGGAGGGAGGAAATTAAAGTTGAGAGAGAGGGAAGGAAGGAAGGAAAGACGGGAGGGAGGAAATTAAAGTTGGGAGGGAGGAAGGAAAGAGGAAGGAAGGAAGGAAGGAAGGTGTCAGCGTTCCAAAGATCATCGAATTAAATCAGAGTCCAAGGCAGAGCTTTCCACAGATGAACCAACATGTCCGTTTATTAAATTGGAACACTGACGAAGGAAAGAAGGAAATAAAGTTGGGAGGGAAGGAAGGAAAGAGGGAGGGATGAAGTGAGAAAATTAAAGTTGGGAGGAAGGAAAGAGGGAGAGAGGGAGGGAGGGGGAAATTAAAAGTTGGGAGGGAAGGAAAGGAAAGAGGGGAGAGGGAGGGAGGAGGGAGGGAGGGGGAGGAAATAAAGTGGGAGAGAGGGAAGGAAGGAAAGAGGGAGGGAGGGAGGAAATTAAAGTTGAGAGAGAGGAAGGAAGGAAAGAGGGAGGAGGAGGAAATTAAAGTTGAGAGAGAGGGAAGGAAGGAAGGAAGAGGGAGGGAGGAAATTAAAGTTGGGAGGGAAGGAAGGGAAAGAGGAAGGAAGGAAGGAAGGAAGGTGTCAGCGTTCAAATTCATCCAGAATTAAATCAGAGTCAAGGCAGAGCTTTCCACAGATGAACCAACATGTCTCGTTTATTAATTGGAACACTGACCGAAGGAAGAAGGAAATTAAAGTTGGGAGGGAAGGACGGAAAGAGGGAGGGATGAAGTGAGAAAAATTAAAGTTGGGAGGGAAGGAAAGAGGGAGAGAGGGAGGGAGGAAATTAAAGTTGGGAGGGAAGGAAAGAGGGAGGGGGAGGGAGGGGAGGGAGGGGGGGGAGGGGGGAGGAATTAAAGTGGGGAGAGGGAGGAGGAGGGAGGGAGGGAGGAAATTAAAGTTGAGAGAGAGGGAAGGGAAGGAAAGAGGGAGGAAATTAAAGTGAGAGAGAGGGAAGGAAGGAAGGAAAGGGGGGAGGAAATTAAAGTGGGAGGGAGGAAGGAAAGAGGAAGGAAGGAAGGAAGGTGTCAGCGTTCCAATATAATCCAGCCTTAAATCAGGTCCAGGCAGAGCTTTCCAGATGAACCAACATGTCTCGTTTATTAAATTGGAACACTGACCGAAGGAAGAAGGAAATTAAAGTTGGGAGGGAAGGAAGGAGAGGGGGATGAGTGAGAAATTAAAGTGGGAGGAAGGAAAGGGGAGAGAGGAGAGGGAGGGAGGGAGGGAGGAAATTAAAGTTGGGAGGGAAGGAAAGAGGGAGAGAGGGAGGGAGGGAGGGAGGGAGGGAGGAAATTAAAGTGGGAGAGAGGGAAGGAAGGAAAGAGGGAGGGAGGGAGGAAATTAAAGTGAGAGAAGAGGGAAGGAAGGAAAGAGGAGGGAGGAAATTAAAGTTGAGGAGAGGGAAGGAAGGAAGGAAAGAGGGAGGAGGAAATAAAGTTGGGAGGGAAGGAAGGAAAGAGGAAGGAAGGAAGGAAGGTGTCAGCGTTCCAAATATCATCCAGAATTAAATCAGAGACAAGGCAGAGCTTTCCAAATGAACCAACATGTCTCGTTTATTAAATTGGAACACTGACCGAAGGAAAGAAGGAAATTAAAGTTGGGAGGGGGAAGGAAAAGAGGGAGGGATGAATGAGTGAGAAAATTAAAGTTGGGAGGGAAGGAAAGGGGAGAGAGGGAGGGAGGGAGGGAGGAAATTAAGTTGGGGGGGGAAGGAAAGAGGGAGAGAGGGAGGGAGGGAGGGAGGAAATTAAAGTTGGGAGGGAAGGAGGAAGGAAAGAGGGAAGGAAGGAAAGAGGGAAGGAAGAAGGAAATTAAAAGTTGGGAGCAGGGGTGGGTTGTTTCCGACTGTACTATGGTTAGCAAATCCCACACATGTGCTTCAATATAAGTGTTCTTCATGCAGTGCAGAAACAATTTACAGGGAACCGTGCATGTGGAGTCTCTAAAAAACAAAATGGTGGCGCCTGGGGTGACGAGGGAAAGGATTCGAGGGTGAGGCCAGTCTGGGTCGCTGCGGTTCTGCAACCAGGCCAGAATTCCATACTGGTTTGACTGAACTGGGCTGAACGGGAGCAACCACTCGGGTTGGAAGGCAGGGAAGGAAAAAAAAGAGGGAGGGAGGGAAGGAAGGAAGGAAAGAGAGAGGGAGGGAAGGCAGGAAAGAGAGAGGGAGGGAGGAATCAAAGTCACGAGGGAGGGAAGGAAGAAAAGAGAGGGAGGGAGGAAGGAAATTGAAGTCAGGAGGAAGAGAGAGGGAAAGAAGGAAAGCGGAGGGGGAAGGAAGGAAAGAGGGAGGAAGGAAGGAAAGAGAGGGAGGGAGGGAGGAAGGAAGAATCAAAAGCACGAGGGAGGGAGGAAAGGAAGGAAAGAGGGAGGGAGGAAAGGAAGGGAAGGAAGGAAGGAAGAGGGAGGAGATGGGAGGAAGGAAGGAATTGGAGTCAGAAGAAAGGGAAAGAGGGAGGGAGAATGGGACAGGGAGGAAGGAAGGAAAATTAAATCAGGCGGAAGGGAGGCAGGGAAGGAAGGAAGAAAAGAGGGAGGGAGGAAAGGAAGGAAAGAGAGAGGGAGGGAGGGAGGAAATCAAAGTCACGAGGGAGGAAAGGAAGGAAAAAGGGAGGGAGAGGGAGAAGAGGGAAGGAAATTAAAGTCAGGAGCAACGGAAGGAAGGAAGGAAGAGGGCGGGAGGCAGGGAGGAAGGAAGGAAAGAGGGAGAACGGGAGCAAGCAGTCAGCAGGAAAGCGGAGGAAGGAAGGAAGGAAGGAAACACCATAAGGAAACCTGGATTTCTTAACAACAGCTAGATTCGCTTCCCCTCTGAGATTTTGTGAATCCTGCTGTCGTTGCAAAAAAATTGTTGTGAAACAAAGTCTGAGCTGCCACCGCAACAAACTCACGATGACGGAAATTCCTCCTTTTAATTGTGGCCGTTAGCCCGCCGAAACCCTACACTGTAAAAGCTGTGTAAAAGAAAGGGCGAGATTGTTGGCTTTTTGCCAAACTCCGCTGGTTGGGGCAACCTAACCCAGAAGCTGATTGTATGGTTTGGGGTGGTGGCCAGCCGTGATCGCTGGCACTGCTGGCTTTCATCCACCCTGGTTGGCTTCGGCTCTCCTGGTTCATATTCTGCGATCAAGAGAGATTGGGGGCAATTCCTTATTCTGAAACTCTCATCCCAGCCTAAAAGAGGATCAGCTCTTTTAAAAGGGGACGTGAGTGTTGTCAGATGGAGGCAAGACAAACCCACCTCATCCACTGATACGAAGCGCTTCTAAAATAATGAGACTCTGAAGCTGGGAAGTACGAGCTTCCGAGGCCTCTCGGCAGTTGGACAGGGAGATAATCTCCTTAGTGCACAATTCCCGACCTAGAAACATAACTCCTCTGAAAACCAGGGTGAAGTCCAGCAGGTTCTGAACAGGTTCTGGAGAATGGTAGTGGAATTTTAATAGTTGGAGAGAACCGGCAATACAACTCTGGCTGGCCCTGCCCCCATCTATTCTGCCTCCTGAGTCCCAGCTGATCAGGAGAATGGGGAGGTTTTGCAGTATCCTTCGAGTGTGGGAGGGACGGGAATGGGGATTTTGCAGTATCCTCCCTGGAGTGGGAGGGAATGGGGATTTGCAGTATCCTCCCTGGAGTGGGGAGGGAATGAGGATTTTGCAGTATCCTTCCCCTGGAGTGGGGGGAGGGAATGGGGATTTGCAGTATCGTCCCTGGAGTGGGGAGGGAATGGGGATCTTGCAGTATCCTTCCCTGCAGTGGGGAGGGAATGGGGATTTTGCAGTATCCTTCCTGTAGGAGTGGGGATTTTGCAGTATCCTTCCTAGGGTAGGAGTGGGGATTTTGCAGTATCCCCTGGAGTGGGGAGGGAATGGGAGATTTTGCAGTATCCTTCCTTTGCCACGCCCAGCAAGCCATGCCTACAGAACGGTAGTAAAAAAAATGTGAATTTCACCACTGGTTTACAAGTCACTTTTCTGTAAACCTGGAAAATGGAAATATACTGTATATATAAGGCTATCAAACTTTAGCCATGAATAAGCAAGTGTGATGTGTCTTAACGTTTTTTTGGTGGGGGGAGAGAATGTATTGTTAAGGTGATGGATTTTAATTTAAGTTTTGCTGGCTGGCCTTATGGCTAATAGGAATGAAAAATGTGTGTTCAGTTTGTGTCTGGTTCGTACGTACGGAATGCATTTTCCGAGATCAATATATACATCATTCATTCTTCTTGGGGGAGTTTGAACTACTTCGATAAAAATCCATACCGAAATGATACACCCTGTGTGCATACTTCTAAGCAAGCAGCCCAGCAAATGGGGCAAAACTATAGAAAACAGCTTCAAGAAATTGTATATGAAGCAGGATTGACTCTGAATGAACGAGCATTTATTAATCAAGCCAAAAAGATGAAAAAGTGCGTCTCAAAAACTTATTTACCGGGGAACGATGGATGAAAATGCGCAGCGATTTTAACGGGAATTTATTTCTTTTCTAAAATAACCACACATTCGTGCAGAAGCTAGCTAATGGGAACTTAAAGGCGGAAGGAAGGAGGGAGTAAAAGAGTAGAGGATTGAATAATAGACTTGCGTAAAGTCCTTAAGAGAGGGGCCGGTGGCTCAGGGCTAAGACGCTGAGCTTGCTGATCAGAAAGGTCGGCAGTTCGACGGTTCGAATCCCTAGCGCCGCATAACGGAGTGAGCTCCCGTGACTCTCCCAGCTTCTGCAACCTAGCAGTTCGAAAAGCAGGTAAAAAAATGCAAGTAGAAAAATAGGAACCACCTTTGGTGGGAAGGGAACAGCGTTTGATGCGCCTTCGGGAGTTGAGTCATGCCGGCCACATGACCACGGAGACGTCTTCGGACAGCGCTGGCTCTTCGGCTTTGAAATGGAGATGAGTAGCGCCCTAGAGTCGGGAACGACTAGCACAGATGTGCGAGGGGAACCTTTACCTTTACCTAAATCCTTGCTTGGCTTCCAATGGTGTCACGGTAGTGTGTAAAATGTACTTGCGGGCAGCACAAGCTTTGTGGCGGGCGGCCCTTGACTTTCAACAGTCCATTTAGTGACGACAAATGGGGGGAGGAAAACTATTTTCACTCTTAACGACAGTTGCAGCATTCCCGTGAACAAAACTCAGAGGCTTAGCAACTGGCTGGTGTTTATGACAGTTGCTGCGGCTTAAGGGCAACATTTCCTCACCAATTGCCCGCTTAGCAACCAACAGGTTGGGCTGAACTGTGGTCGTACATCCGAGGACTACCTCTACCGAATTACCGTTCTGTTTTGCTTTTTTTCAAAACTAAACCCCAGTTGAGAAACCACCGAGAGTCTAAAATATGGCAGATCGCAGGACTAGCGCAGAGGTTAATCCCTCTGATCAACAGTTGGATGCATTGTTAACAACACAAAACCAAGGGTAAGAGCCCGAAGGGCTTTGTTCTCCGCGTGGCATTGCCAGATTGCCAGTTGTCACATTAAGTTGTTGTTCTTATTGGCTGGGCGTCCTCTGCCTGCTGGGCTTGGCAACCAGAGAGAGACAGAGACAGATGGGTCTGGAGATCCAGCTGCCTATTCAAAACCCAATTCCCCTCCTCTTTTTTATTCTATTTTATTTGGTGGCTCTTAAGGCAATAATCTCTTAATAACAAGAATTCCAGAATGGCTGCTAGGTTTTTTAAAAAAAAAATCAAATCCCAATGAGAGGGAAAGGGGAGAAACAGGGAAATGAAAGAATGGGGAGAAGGGAGGGGAGGAGAGGAAGAGGGGGGAGGGAAGGGAAGGAGAGGAAGGGAAGGAGGGAGAAGAGGAAGAAAAGGATGGAAGAATGAAGGAAAGGGGGAAAATGAGGGAGGAAAGAGATGAAGGAAGAGGAAGGTAAGAAGAAAAGCAAAGTGTAAAACAACAAAGAATAACAAATCTCTGAAGGACTACTACAACCTTCCTCCCTATTCTTCTCTTTTTCTTTCTTTCTTTCTTTCTTTCTTTCTTTCTTTCTTCCTTCTTCCCTGCTCCCATTTCCTTCCTTCCTTTTCCCTCCTCCCTATCCTTCCTTCCTTCTTCCTTTCTTTCCTTCCTTCCTTCTTTCCTGCTCCCATACCCCTACCCTCCTCTTTCTTTCTTCCTTTCTTTCCTTCCTTACTTCTTGCTCCATACTCTTCCTTCTTTCCTTCCTTCCTTCTCCCATATTCTTCCTTCCTTCTTCTTTCCTTCCTTCTCCATTTAATTCCTTCTTTCATCCTTCCATATTCTTCCTTCCTTCTTTCCTTCCTTCCTCCCTTCTCCCATATCCTTCCTTCTTCATCCTTCTTTCCTTCCTTCCTTCCTTCCTTCTTTCTTTCTTTCTTTCTTTCTTTCTTTCTTTCTTTCTTTCATTTTTCCTGCTCCCATACCTTTCCTTCCTTCCTTTGCTTCCTTCCCATTTCCTTCCTTCTTTCCTCCTCCCATAGTCTTCCTTCTTTCCTTCCTTCTCACGTTTCCTCCCTCCCATTCATGCCCTCCAATCATCTACCCAAAGGTTAAAGTGTGAGCGGAATCCACCACTCAAAGTGAATCCTAAGGCGAATGCTGCCCAGCCTTTTGCATACAAACAGATAGATTTCTTACACACACACACCACACACACACACAGAGAGAGAGAGAGAGAGAAAGAGAGAGGGGGGCCAGGCACCTCACCCAGAGGCGAAGAGCTCAAGCGATGCTGAGGAAAGCCAAAATACGAACTGGGAGGGAAACGCAGGACAGAAAAAGATGCCGAGGGATGGCAAAAATTTCCGACTCGGATGGCAGCTTCTTTTTCCGCTGATTCATGGCAAGCCAAGCAACGCCCTCTTGCTTGCCAGGGAGTTGCCGCGGATGACTTTGGAGCCCAGCGGCCTTTTTTGGCTGGGAAGCCATCCAGAGAGAAATTCAAAACTAGCCTTGAGGTCTTTGGGAAAGAAGCAGCCGATCGATTCCCACCAGCCCAAAAGTTACGAAGAGAAGGAGAAATTCAGAAATCCAAAACCAGCCTAGAATTAGGACTCCGCGCAGCTTAATTTCTTGGCTGTGCTGACTCTCATTTCCTTCATCGTCCTCGAGGAGACACGGGTGACCGGGCAAAGGACGCCGGAGAAGGATCACCTACAGCTAGTCCTCGACTTACGACCCGATGGAGTCCAAAAGCTTTCGCTCGTTATTGTTGTGACCCAGCAGATTCGGACAGTGAGGAGGTTGGGGAGGAAGATGAGCCAGTCCTGGAGTCTGGGGAAGGCTCTGATGAGGGCTCTGTGTCGGAAGCAGAGAGGGGGCCAGGGCCGTCTGACAGTTATCAGCTGCCTTCAGAGCCAGACATCAGTGGGGCAGAAGAACAGCTGGAGCCTGTTCCCAGTGTGGACATGCGCAGAGCTGCCAGACAAAGGGAAGAGCTAAAGAACAAGGGTCAACTTGAGAGTAAGGCCACAGGTGGACGATGAATGGAAATAAAAGAGGAGCGAAAGGGGAGTGGAGTTTGCAGGAGACCATTAGTTTGCTTCATTGGCCCGTGACTCTCCGAGACTCCTTGCCAAGTTCTTCAGAGATAAGGTCTGTGATCGTAAATCCTCCCTTGAAAGACTTTGCTGGATATGAATGATCAGAATTCACCGTCAATTAATAAAAGGTTTTTTTTTCGGGACCAGGAGTTTGCTTCATGCTCTTGGGAAGCCTCCGTCAGAACACTTATATCAATTCCACACATTTCTGCAGCCTGCTCTGGCCAAGGCAACATCTGGAATCTAACTATTTCTTTAAAAAGGAGGGACAGAAAGACGAAAAGGACCTCATTTTATTAACCACCACCACCCAAACGGCTCCCTTTTAACGCCAGCAATGTTGGCAAAATGCATTTATCCAATTTCTGCTTCTTATTTTTGTCTTGCAATTTGATAGTCTCTGCGCTCTGTGTTTTCCCACTTACTAGCTATTAGCGGTAATCACTCTAAATTAATTAAGGCAGCTCCCTTCCTCTAAGCTGTGAATGGAATTGAAATTAATTGTCGGCAAATATCACTAGGAATTCCTGCCTGAACTTTTGGTGGGTTATCAATTTATGCCTCGGAGGGAGACGTTTATCTTCAAATGTTATATATGGGGTGCTGGGTCTCAGCTGGCTTCTACTCAAGTTTGACTCTGTAGTAGGAGGCACAAAGTGTGTGGGTGGGGGGGTTTACACACACACAGAGACACACCCTTTAAATCTAAACCTGTTCCGCAAAGGACAAGAAGGAACGGATGGAAACTTATCAGAAAAAAATCCAATCTAGAACTAAGGAGATATTTCCTAAGAATATGAAGAATTAACCAGTGGAACAGCTTGCCTCCAGAGGTTGTGGGTTCTCCATCACTGGAGGTTTTCAAGAAAAGACTAGATAGTCACTTGTCTGAAATTGTATAGGTTCTCCTGTTTGAGCAGGGGGTTGGGCTAGAAGACCTCCAAGATCCTTCCAGATTCTCTTCGCTTCTCATTCTCATTCTTATTCTTAATCTTATTCTAATCCTATCCTATCCTTCTATATTCACTCTACTCTACTCTTATTCTATTCTATTCTACTCTATTCTTTTTCATTCTATTTTCTATTCTATCCTACGCTACTCTATTCTTATTCTATTCTACTCTACTCTTATTATATTCTATTCTTTTCTATTCTATTTTACTCTACTCTTATTCTATTCTATTCTTATTCTATTCTACTCTTATTCTATTCTACTCTACTTTTATTCTATTCTACCCTACCCTATTCTATTCTATTCTTTTTAATTCTATTCTATTTTCTATTCTATTCTATTCTACTCTATTCTACTTCTACTCTACTCTATTCTTATTCTACTACCCCCCTACCCTATTCTATTCTATTGTATTCTATTATTTTTAATTCTATTTTATTTTTCTATTCTATTCTACCCTACTCCACCTCTACTCTACTCTATTTACTCTACTCTACTTATTCATAACCAGTGGAATGGCTTGCCTCCAGAAGTTGTGGTGTTTAAGATTTGTCTGGAACGGCGTAGGTTATCCTACTTGAACAGGAGCTGGACTAGAAGACCTCCAAGGTCCATTCTAATTCTGTTTCTGTGTTCTATACTTAACCAGTGGAACGGATGTTGCCTCCAGAAGTTGTGGAGGTTTTCAAGAAGAAATTGGACAGCCATTTGTCTGGAATAGGATAAGGATTTCCTGCTTGGGGAGAGGGTTGGACTAGAAGACCTCCAAGGTCCCTTCTAACGCAGTTATTAAGTTATGAGGTTGCGTTAACCAGGCCGATGCATTAAGTTATAATACGGCGTGTTTATTTTGCTGATTGTACCCTGCGTGTAACTCTTGACTGTTGTTTCTGGCAAAGCCGCATCTAATATTTATTATGTTGTATTAATCCAGCTTTGAAACAAGGCCGCTTCTAGAGAAATGGGGGCTGAAAAAGGCAACGGCTGAGTCATGTCGGAGGCTGCAAGGATTGTGGCGCATGTGCGCATATCTATCTGTTTGGTGATTGTTGCTTTTCTCAAAAAATGTGCTTTCAGCTGTTTGCGGGTTAAGTCAAGGACAATAAGTGCATAATTGGCTTGCTTCTTTTTGTGTACACCGCGATCTCCTAGCTTTCGCGATTCCGAAGAGATGTCTGCATTTAAAAAAAAAAAACCAAAGGCTAAGCTATTAATAACAATTTTACTTCAAATGTACAGGGAGGAGGGGAGTCACAGCTGCCAAGCCCCCCCCCACTTTCATGGTGTTGAAACTAAAAAAATTAAATTTCCCCTCCCTTTTTAGCAGACCAATCCAGGTCGCTGATTAAAGCAATTTCTCTGAACACAGAAGTTTGAAAGAGGGGGGAGGAAGCAGCAACGGATTTTGCGCAAGTGATAAACCTAATCGCCCTTTCCAGGTTAGAAAAATCAAAACTCTTCCACTGAATTGACCGGCATCTCTCTGTTTTGTCTCGTGAAGAATTCTTCTGCAGTAGAGAAGCCACATTTGGAATATGGCGTCCAGTTTTGGTCGCCACGCTATAAAAAAAAAAGATGTAGAGACTCTAGAAAGAGTGCAGAGAAGAGCAACCAAAAGGATTAGGGGACTGGAGGCTAAAACATGAAGAACGGTTGCAGGAACTGGGTATGTCTAGTTTGATGAAAAGAAGGACTAGGGGAGACATGATAGCAGTCTTCCAATATCTCAGGGGTTGCCCCAAAGAAGAGGGAGTCAAGCTATTCTCCAAGGCACCTGAGGGCAGAACAAGAAGCAATGGGTGGAAATTAATCAAGGAGAGAAGCAACTTAGAACTAAGGAGGAATTTCCTGACAGCGAGAACAATTCAACAGATGTTAGTTGCCTCCAGAAGTTATAGGTGCTCCATTCCTTTAAGAAGAGGCTGGATAGGCATTGGTTGTCCAAAATGGTCTAGGCTAGGCTCTCCTGCTTGATCAAGGAATTGGACTAGTGTTGTATAGTTCCTGTGTAGGTGTGTGTCACCCATGGTCCAGTCATACCAGGGCATGCAGAGCCACGCTGAACCAACAGGAGAAAACAAACTCCTAGAACGCCATAATATTGTGATAATGCATAACATAACATTCTGAGATGTGCCCTACCTTTGACGTCCAGGATTTGACCATATATAGACTGAGCAGTAGATTAGAAATTGTACTTTTACAGGCTGTTTTTACTCACATGCTATTGCTCCTCCTGCCTTTGTCCTATCTCAATAAAAAGGGCTCAGACCCCCAATCTGGGTCGCTCCATCCCGAGAAAGGTCGTGTCCTGTCTTTTCTCCACATTGGCCTCATGGACGAACCACGGGAACGTTACAGACTAGAAGACATCCAAGCTCCCTTTCAGCTCTGATATTCTGCATTCTGGGTTATTCTTCTGTAGTTGCACTAGATGTTGGACTAGAAGACCTCCAAGGTCCCTTCCAACTCGTCTCTCCTGTATTTTGTAACTTCTAGCCAGCCCTTGTGTGGTTGTCTTAGATGTTGACTAGAAGATTCCAACGTCCCTTCCAATTCTTCTCTCCTGTATTCTGTAACTTCTAGCCAGCCCTTGTGGGTTGTCCTAGATGTTGGACTAGAAGACAGCCAAGGTCCCTTCAACTCTTCTCTCCTGTATTCTGTAACTTCTAGCCAGAACTTGTGTGGTTGTCCTAGATGTTGACTAGAAGAACTCCAACGTCCCTTCCAATTCTTCTCTCCTGTATTCTGTAACTTCTAGCCAGAACTTGTGGTTGTCCTAGATGTTGACTAGAAGAACTCCAACGTCCCTTCCAATTCTTCTCTCCTGTATTCTGTAACTTCTAGCCAGCCCTTGTGTGGCTGTCCTAGAAGTTGGACTAGAAGACAGCCAAGGTCCCTTCCAACTCTTCTCCTCTGTATTCTGTAACTTCTAGCCAGAACTTGTGGGCTGTCCTAGATGTTGGACTAGAAGACAGCCAAGGTCCCTTCCAACTCTTCTCTCCCGCATTCTGTAACTTCTAGCCAGCCCTTGTGTGGCTGTCCTAGAAGTTGGACTAGAAGGCCACCAAGGTCCCTTCCAACTCTTCTCTCCCGTATTCTATAACCGCTAGCCAGAACTTTTATGGTTGTCCTAGAAGTTGGACTAGAAGACCTCCAAGGTCCTTCCAACCCCTATTGTCCTATGTTCTAAGCTCTTCTGATCTTCCCTTTCTTCTCTTCTCATTTCCTTCCCTCTGATCCTGCATTCTGTAACTTCTGGGTTGTGCTGTGCAGTTGCACTGGACGTTGGAGTAGAAGATCTCCAAGGTCTCTTCCAACCCCTGTTGTTCTTCACTCTAATCTCCCTGTCTTCTCCTCTCATTCTCTTTCTTCTTCTTCTCCTTCTTCTTCCAGGAAAACCCGTACTTGTGCAGTGACGAGTGCGATGCTTCCAATCCGGACCTGGCCCATCCTCCCAAGCTGATGTTCGATAAAGAAGACGAAGGCCTGGCCACCTACTGGCAGAGCGTGACTGGAGCCGTTATCCCAAGCCTTTGTTGGCCAACATCACCTTGTCTTGGAACAAGACCATTGAGCTGACCGACGATGTCGTGTTGACTTTTGAGTACGGCCGTCCCACCAAAATGATCTTGGAGAAGTCCTTGGACAACGGGAGGACTTGGCACCCTTACCAGTACTACGCGGATGAATGTAACGAAGCTTTCGGCATGCCGGCGCGGAAAGTGAGGGAGCTGTCCGCCACCAACGTCAACCGGGTGATCTGCACGGAGGAGTATTCTC
Source organism: Thamnophis elegans (assembly GCF_009769535.1). Classification (NCBI taxonomy): domain Eukaryota; kingdom Metazoa; phylum Chordata; class Lepidosauria; order Squamata; family Natricidae; genus Thamnophis; species Thamnophis elegans. The sequence continues at coordinate 33,623,359 of NC_045556.1, forward strand.
GTTGGGTGGGGTCCAAGAAAGAGAAGGACGTGAGATTCGAGGTGAAGGACCGATTTGCCATTTTGCTGGGCCTGAACTTCGAAACATGGACAATCTCTACACCCGGCTGGAGAGCGCCAAGGGCCTGAAGGACTTCTTCACCGTGACGGATTTGAGGATGCGGCTTTTGAAACCGGCGCTTGGGGCACCTACGTCCAAAGGGAGAACTTGTACAAGTACTTCTACGCCATCTCCAATATTGAAGTCACAGGCAGGTAATCGGAGCTGCATATTCTTTCCCTTTTCCCTTTTTTTTCCCTTTTCCTTTTTCTTTTTTCCTTTTCCCTTTTCTCTTTCCTTTTTGTTTTCTTTTCTTCCTCTTTTCCCTTTCTTTTCCTTTTCCTTTCCTTTCTCTTTCCTTTTCTTTTCTCTTTTCTTTTCCTTTTCCCTTTTCTTTTCCTTTCCTTTTCTCTTTCTTTCCTTTCCTTTTTCTTTTCACTTTCCTTTCTCTTTCCTTTCCCATTTTCTTTTCCTTTCTCTTTCCTTTTCTCTTTTCTCTTTTTTTCCTTTTCCCTTTTCCCTTTCTTTCCTTTTCTCCTTTTTTCTTCTTTCCTTTCCTTTTCCTTTTCTCTTTCTTTTCCTTTTCCTTTCTCTTTCTTTTCTCAATTCTTTCCTTTTCCTTTTCCCTTTTCTTTCCTTTTCTTTTTCTCCTCTTTTCTCTTCTTTCCTTTCCTTTCCTTTTTCCTTCCCCTGTTTTGAATTCGTTGCCCATCATTGACATCTTTTGGGTACCCAACCAGCAATTCTGTCAGGACATCTCCCGAAAAAGGCTCGCTTGGTTCAGAAGAGGAAAGGGTGTCGGGCGTCTAGTGTTTCTTTGGCATCTTCCCTTTCAACAAACAAAGAAAACAAACAAACAAACCCCTTTTTCTTGATGGAAAAGAAATTGCTTTTGGGGGGGGGGTAAAAAAACTCATTTTGATGAAATTCTGCAGAGTGGAATGTAGGTTTTTTTGTACCTACTTAGTGACAAGAAAGCCAAGAGGTGAATATGAATGATTGTTCTTTTGTTTACATTTCTTTCCTTTGACTTCACCAGTTCAGTTTTCCTTCCTTCCTTCCTTCCTTTCTTTTTCTCTTCTTTCTTTCTTTCTTCCTTCCTTCTTCCTACTCTTTCCTTTCTTTTCCTTTCCTTCTTCAACCCACCCACCTCCCTCTTTTATCTCCTTTCTCCTTCCTTCCTCCTTCCTTCCTTCCTCCCTCTTCTTCTTCCTCCCTCCCTCCTTGCTCCCTCCCTCTTTCCTTGCTTTCCTCTCCTTCTTCAACCCTCCCTTCTTCCCTCTTTATCTCCTTTCTCCCTCCCTCACTCCTTCCTTCCTTCATCCCTCCTTGCTTCCCTCCCTTTTTTTCCTTTCTTCTTCAACCCTGCCTCCTTCCCTCTTCTTTTATATTCTTGCTTCCTTCTGTCCTTCCATCCTCCTCCCTCTTCTTCTTCTTCCTTCTTCCCCCCTCCTTGCCTCCCTCATTCTTTCCTTTCTTTCATTCCTTCTTCAACCCACCCACCCCCTCTTTTATCTCCTTTCTCCCTTCCTCTTCCTTCATCCCTCCTTCCTCCATCCCTCATTGCCTCTCCCCCTCTTTCTTTTTTCCTTTCCTTCTTCAACCCTCCCTCCTTCCTCTTTTATCTCTTTCTCCCTTCCTCGTTCCTTCATCCCTCCTTCCTCCATCCCTCATTGCTTCTCCCCTCTCTTCTTTTTCCTTTCTTTCTTTCTTCAAGCCTCCCTCTTTACTCTTCTTTTATCTTCTCCTTCCTTGCTTGCTTCTCTTCCTTCCTTCCTCCTTCCCTTCCTCCCTCCCTTGGAAAATTCTGCTTCCTTGCAATAAATGTCCAAAACCAATTCTCTTTCACCAAGCAACACAGAACGGCAAAAAAAGCGATGCCAGACAATTGTTCTGCTTGGCACAAGAAAGTTTGCAGCCGGACGGATTGCGGTACGATTGTGAGCCTCTCCTTTAAAGGACATGCTATTTTTACCCCTCCTATGCTAGTCCTTCCATCCTGCCCTATTGATCTAATAAGTAAAGGAGGAGGTGCCAGGCATGAGACAGGAATAGAAACCAAAAAGTCCGTCTTGGGTGAGCAAGGGCTGGCATGTCACGACAGAATGGAGGAATCCAAGGTGACGGGGAAGAAAAATTAGTTGTTGTGGCCGGCCAGCAGCCAATGGAGCTGGCAGCAGAGTCGGACAGTGAGGAGGTTGGGGAGGAACCTGGGCCAGTCGTGGAGTCTGGGGAAGGCTCGGATGAGGACTCTGTGTCGGAGGCAGAGAGGGGGCCAGGGCCGTCTGATAGTTATCAGCTGCCTTCAGAGTCAGACATCAGTGAGGCAGAGGAACAGCTGGAGCCTGTTCCCAGTGTGCGCATGCGCAGAGTTCCCCTTTAGGGAAGAGCTAAAGAACAGGTGTCGACTTGGGAGGAAGGCCACAGGTGGATGATGAATGGCCCCTCCCAGAGGGAATAAAGAGGAGTGACAGGGGAGTGGAGTTTGCAGGAGGCAATTAGTTCGCTTAATCAGTTCATGACTCTCTGAGACTCCTTGCCAACTTTTGCAAAGATCGGCCTGGCAGCTCTCCAAGCCAGATAAGGTCTGTGACTGTAATCCTCCCTCGAAAGACTTTGCTGGATATGAATGAGCAGAATTCACTGTCAATTAAGAAAAGGGTTTTTTGTCGGGACCAGAGTTTGCTTCATGCTCTTGGAAGCCTCGGTTAGAACACTAGTTTTATGCGAATCACTCCAGGTATGGAGAGGAGGAAGGAAGGAAGGAAGGAAGGGGAAGGAAGAGGAAGGAAGGAAGGAAGGAAGGAAGATCTTTTCAATATAATTTCTTTTTTTTGCTTGCATAGGGAGCACCTGAAGCATATGAATCAGGAAAGATCAGAAGAGAGATCCTCCTGGTCAATCTAATTTTCTTCTTTATTTAACAGCTGGTAGATCTTGAAGTTGTCTGGATAGACAGAGTGAAATTGAAGTTAATGGCATAGCACTGAGCTGAAGGCTCCCATTATGAGCAATCCAATTAAGGAGGTGCATATAAATTACGGACTAATTATTAAGTTTCCTCACTTTACCTAAAAGTGTTTGCATGTTCTCTGTACTTTGAAAAGTTTTCCTTCTTAATTTAATTTCCTTCTTTCCTTCCTTCCTTTTTCTCTCCCCTTCCTCCCTTCGTTCCCTTTTGATAGACATCTTTTGTCACAATTAACCATCTTCATAACCCCCACACAATTCAGAAGCAGGACGGGAAAAAAGACAATGATAGAAGGAAGGGAGGAGGAGAGGACAGGGAGGGAGGAGAGAGAATTGGGAGGGAGGGAGATTAAAAGGGAAGGAAAGAACAAAAGAAGACAAAAGGGGAAGGAGGGAGGTGGAGACGTGAATGAGACGGAAGGAAGAAAAGAAGGAGGAGAAAAGAAGGAAGAAGAAAAGAAGAAGAAAGTAGGAAAGAAGGAAGGAAGAAAAGAAGAAAGGAAGGAAGGTGTGCTCGCAAAATCAGATCTACGGTCTTGAAACCCTGGATAATGGAAGTTGATTTGCATATGGATTTGAACTAAATTTAGTTTTTAGTTCACCTGACTCTGGTCAGGTGCAGGGACAAAGGATGACCTTGGCTTTCTAGAAAGAATTTTGTTATGGCTACATAGCATCTAACTCCGTACAATTCCCCCCCCTTTTGTTCATTTAGATGAACTAATCTTCCGCTTTTCACCTTGATTTCAGTTTTAGAGCCGAGTACATTTCACAGAGTGCAGAAAAGAGAGGTGCTATCACCCCAGTAGCTTGCAAGCTGCCAGGAAGCCATGAGAAACGGAATAGCGTTTTTCACTTCCTCCGTTTTAAGAGGAAGAATTCCCATAATTCCCTGCTGGCTGGGGAATTCTGGGAGTCGAAGTCCACCTGTTTTAAGGTCTCTAGCAGTAGGAATGGTCTCCTATGCGTGGAATCCTTTGCTAACCAGGCTGGGCAAGGCAGAAGAGCCTTCGAGAGTTGATTTCGAAAGAGCTTCCCATAAATAGATTTATCGTACGGCATCTTTGGAGAACCTTCCCATAACTCCTGTGAATGAAACGCGGGCTCTATTTATAGGGAAACCGAGGTTCAGAGATACACATGGTTGTGCTTCTACCCGTGTGACGAAGTGGCTGGAAGCCAATTCTCCGTTGGGTGTGGGCGCAACGGTTTCCATCTGTCGATCTGCTTTGATCACGCAACGACTGGGTGTTACGTTTTTGGTGGTGTTTTTTAACTTTTGACGGTGGGAAAGCGAGCTCTCAGTTTCGCAAAGAATTTCACTTTGTAAAAGAAAAAGGAAAGGAAAAAAAATGGGGATGAGATAAGGGTTATTTTTTAAAAAATTTCCAAGTGGAAATAAAAACACTGAAAATACATCCAGGAATGTAGTTGTTTGTCCTTGGTGCTCTCTGAGCTTGGCTGTTTTCTGCAGAGGTTCATTATCCTACAAGGTAACATCATCAGCGCTAGAAGGGAGTGGGGTGTGCAGAGGAGGTGGAGGAAGATTGCAAGGTCCTTGGTGCTCTCTGAGCTTGGCTGTTTTCTGCAGACGTTTTATTATCCAACAAGGTAACATCACCAGTGCTAGAATGGATTGGGGTCTGTGGAGGAGATGGAGGAAGATTGCAAGGTCCTTGGCACCGTTTTCTGCAGACATTTTCTGCTCCAGCTGTTCGTCTGCCTCACTGATGTTTGACTTTGAAGGCAGCTGATAACTGTCGGACGGCCCTGGCCCCCTCTCTGCCTCCGACATCAGAGCCCTCCTCAGAGCCTTCCCCAGACTCCAGGACTGGCCCATGTTCCTCCCCAACCTCCTCACTGTCCGAATCTGCTGCCAGCTCCACAACAAAATGATCATGTCTCCTCCTCATTAATGTGTAACATCCCAAATGTGACACGTTCCTCCAGATGTGACTTGATGAGAAAAAAGAGAGGCGGCTCAGGTGTTCAGTGGCAAGTCCCAAATCTTATTAAGATTCTGAAATGAGCCTTCGTTAGAACAGTGATGGGGGGAAAGGAAGGGGGGGAAAACGAGTTAATATTTTATCTCTTATATAACCTGGAAAAACACAGAGTGCTTTTCGTTTCATCTTATTTGCTGGTTTGTGTGTGATGTTTCTTTCTCCCCCCCCCACATGTCATCTTTGTTACTGATCTGTCGGGAACGGTAAATTATAGTTTGTTCTCGGAAAACGCGCCGCGAAGCGAAATATGGATGGGTTGCGAAGGGATCGACGCTGAGTGTTAACAGGTCCCGTGCAACGGAGAGGAATTGTCTGATCGTTGTTTAAATATGCATTGATTATTTGATTTGGAACAGCAATTATCTGTGTTAAGAGACAGCGAAACTCCCAAGGAACTTGTCAAATACAGGGAGATAAGGGGACGGCGCAATGAGACAGAACGAAATCAGTTAAGGGAGGGGGACATCCACTTTGTCACGCAAGCTCAGATTAGGGATGCTTGCGCTGTAATTAAGGAGGCCGGGCCGAAGGCGGAGAAGATAGGAAGAACTTCCTTTAGGAAGAGACGGTTGATGGGTTCCAGCTGGAGAGAATTGCTTGAGATGGGGACCATGGTAGCGGACAACAGAACTGGAACCGAATTTGGGGGCGGGGGGGGGGGGACAGCACTTGTTGGCTGTGTGGTTGTCTCCAAATTCTATGACCTGAGGTGGGCAGTTTAGTACAGGGTGATCAATTAAATCTTGGTTGTCTAAGATCTCATGAGGTTTTGGACCTCACAATTGGTTGTCATTCCAGAGAAGTCCTCTAGTTAAAAGTTCCTTGCCATCTATCCATCCATCCATCTCCATCCATTTTATCTATCTGTCTGTCTGTCTGTCTGTCTGTCTGTCTGTCTGTCTGTCTGTCTGTCTGTCTATCTATCTATCTATCTATCTATCTATCTATCTATCTATCATATTCATACTGATTCTGTCTCTGTCTCTGTCTCTCTCTCTCTCTCTATCTATCTATCTAATAATATTCATAGAGTCTGTCTGTATCTATCCATTCATCAGCCAGCCAGCCAGCCAGCCAGCATCTTCTCTATAATATATATGTAATCCATCTATCCACATCCATTTTATCTATTCATCTATTCATCTATCATCTATCTATCTATCTATCTATCTATCTATCTATCTATCTATCTATCTATTTATTATATTCATACTGATTGTGTCTGTCTGTCTGTCTATCTATCTATCTAATCTATCTATCTATCTAATAATATTCATAGTCTGTCTGTCTGTCTGTATCTATCCATTCATCAGCCAGCCAGCCAGCCAGCCAGCCAGCCAGCATCTTCTCTATAATATATATATAATCCATCTATCCACATCCATTTTATCTATTCATCTATTCATCCATCCATCCATCCATCCATCCATCCATCCATCCATCCATCCATCCATCCATTTGTCTGTCTGTCTGTCTGTCTGTCTGTCTGTGTCTGTCTGTCTATTTTTTCTAATAATATTCATAGAGTCTGTCTGTCTGTCTGTATCTGTCCATCCATCAGCCAGCCAGCCAGCGAGCCTCTCTCTATAATCTATATGTAATCCATCTAGCCACATCCATCCATCTATCTATCTATCTATCTATCTATCTATCTATCTATCTATCTATCTATCTATCTATCTATCTATCTATCTATCTTTATATCTATGTCCGTCTGTTGTGTCTGTCTGTCTGTCTGTCTGTCTATCTATCTATCTATCTATCTATCTATCTATCTATCTATCTATCTATCTATCTATCTATCTATCATCTATCTATCTGTCTGTCTGTCTGTCTGTCTGTCTGTCTATCTATCTATCTATCTATCTAATAATATTCTTAGTCTGTCTGTCTGTCTGTCTGTATCTATCCATCCATCATCCAGCCATCCAGCCAGCCTCTTCTCTATAATCTATATGTAATCCATCTAGCCACATCCATTTTATCTATTCATCTATCTATCTATCTATCTATCTATCTATCTATCTATCTATCTATCTATCATATTCATACTGATTCTGTCTGTCTGTCTACTTCTCTCTGTCTATCTGTTTGTCTGTCTGTCTTTCTGTATCTATCTATCTATCTATCTATCTATCTATCTATCTATCTATCATATTCATACTGATTCTGACTGTCTGTCTATTTCTCTCTGACTATCTGTCTGTCTGTCTCTATCTATCTATCTATCTATCATCTATCTATATCATCTCTATCTCTTGTCTGTCTGTCTGTCTGTCTGTCTATCATCCAGCCATCTTGGAATTAAATGCCAAACAAGCAAAGGTCCGTTGTCCCCAAAGCAACACTGGTAAAATTGACACGGTTGTTCTCATCCACTATATAAATGGCACATCATTTGCATAACTGCACAACGACCCAATTAAACATTTGGCGTAATTAGAAAACAGGCATAAAAATGTCAATCGTGTAATTACGAAATGGATGCAGTTTTGCACGTTGGCATAAATTCTGTCAATTACTCCCCGGGATAATCCCTGTCCGCCCCCAATTTGTCAATTAAAAAAAGATTTCATTGAATTTCTATACATCTTTGTCTTTTTCAAGATACCTGTTTCCCCTCGTTTGGAAGACCTCTCAGGATTTGACCCAATGATGGCAACATTAATTGCTGTTCCTATAATTTGATGCTCATGGATTTCTGTCAATGAATTATTTGCTCACCTGCCTAACTTTTTTAGAGAGCAGCTCACAGATTTCATTCTTTTGTTTAAAATCTGGCTGTTTGGGAAGGCATGAAATAGGGACTCCCACACACACACCTGCCCCCCCCAAAAACACAATTTCAAAGGGACATACAGCTATTTCAAACACGACTGATCTCCTCTTCCTTAGAGGATAAACGGAATTAACAGAGTTGGAATGGATCTTTAGAGGTTTTCCAGAGTCTCATGGAGTTTTTGAATATTGTATGACTCCATGTGGCCAGTGGGGCCTAGTGGGAAACTTGCTCCCAAGGGCATCTGCCAAAATAAGGAAACTGTCAGGGTTCCAAATAGCATCCAAAAGTAATCAGATCCAAGGCAAAGTATTGCTCAAAGTTCCAATTTATTAAGAGAGCCATGTGGCACATCTGGGAAAATCCGAATCTGAAAACTTCCTGGTTTTCCCCACCCAGTTGAAAGTTCAAGATCTTGCCCCCCTCATCCACAAGTCCATCCCATGGTCCAATCTCCCACTGCCATGCTGGCAGCTTCCACCCATCAGATCCGGTCAGGTCAGAGGTGCAGAGACCAAGGATGACCTTGTCTTTCCAGAAAGAATGTTGTTATGGCTACACCTAACATCTAACTCCGTACAATCCCCCCTCCCATTTTCACACAATAGAAAGGCATAGTAGAGTAATAGAAAGTGTGGCAAGCCAAAGATCCAAGAGGAATATTGTTGCAGGCCTGAGAGAGAAACTTTTAACTTGGTTTTCCTAAACGCATCCCTAAAACTGCAAAACGTGTCATAAATTTGAATCAACCAGACAAGTGCTGTCCAATATATTCATGAAAACCTCCAGTGATGGAGAACCCACAACTTCTGGAGGGAGGTTGGATAATAACAGAATAACAGAGCTGGAAGGGACCTTGGAGGACCTCTAGTCCAACCCCCTGCTTAGGAAGGAAACCTTACACCACTTCAGACAAATGTTATTCCAATCTCCTCTTAAAACTTCCAGTGTTGCAGGCATTCACAACTTCTGGAGACAAGTTTGTTCCATTGATAATTGTGCCTGTATCTTTCAATTTATATTGTTTTATTTGTTTCCTAGTATCATTTGATAGCTTATTAGTAACCTTGACTATCACTAAGTTTAAGGTTGAAGCTGTGGGGGATTAAGGATGTAACAATGGAGTCAGGTTAGAGCATTCCAGGCGTGACCACTCGGTGGCTGAAGTCGTATTTTTCTGCAATCGAGTTTGGAGCGGTTTACCTTGAGTTTGGTAGCGATTGTTGGCCGGTGTGTTATTGCGGTTGAAGCTGAAGTAGTCGTTGAGAGGTAGGACGTTGTAGCAGACAATTTTGTGTACTACACTTAGGTCAGACTTTAGGCAACGTAGTTCCAGGTTGTCCAAGGCCAAAATTTCGAGCCTGTGGGCGTAAGGGATTCTATTGTGAGCAGAGGAGTGGAGGACTCTTCTCGTGAAATATCTCTGGACCGCTCAATGTATTAATGTCCGATATACAGTGTGGATTCTAGGCAGACGAGCTGTATTCGAGGATCGGCCTGGCAAAGGACTGGACAATAGGACTCCAAGATTCCTCTTGCAGAGGACTTTTACGTTGCCAGTTTTTTTCCCCCTAAACTGTCTCTTTTAGTTTTCAGAGACCATCCTGGCTTTAGTTCCGGAGAGTTTGTGCCTTCATTCAAATGCAGGTCCCTGCTTTGAATGTTCTGCTGTTAATGACTTCTGAATGCTTTTCTATTTAATATTTTTGCGATGCCAGCGCAAGCTGCTTTGAGGATTTCAACTCAAAAGAGTCTTGGCATACATTTTAAACACCTCTGCAGATAGCCCAGAGGGTCACACCTCCTTGCTCTCTTTCTGTTTCCCATGCAGGTGTTAAATGTAATCTCCATGCCAAACCAGTGCATTTCAAGGAAGGAAGTCTCCCAGTGTGAATGGGAACATAACACAACGGGACAGGACTGTGGCAGATGTAAGAAGAATTTCCGGAGCAAGTCTTGGAAGGCCGGATCCTACCTTCCCCGTCCCAACGGTTCTCCTAACGTGTGTAAGTATGGCGGGAAAGGCAGCTAGGAGCTGAAGGCCACCCCACCAGGAGGAGAAGCATCGTCTCCTTGAGTTGTAGCCTCATCTCGACCACCAAAAGCCAAATCAGTTCCATGGGAAGCCAGCAGGGATGGGGACAGGGAAGTAACTTCATGCAGGGATGGGTTTCAGCGGTTTGGATCGGTTCAGGCAAACTGGATGCTAATTTCATTAGTGGTCATTCTTTTGAAGTTGCTATAAGAAAGGATGGGCTGATATATTTTTTTCACTCCCCTGTTTGTTAATTTCATATATACAGAATAGCAGAGTGGGAAGGGACCTGGAGGTCTTCTAGTCCAACCCCTCTGCTCAAGCAGGAGACTCTATCCCATTTCAGACAGATGCGCAACATAATCGGCATAGAGCTAGAAGGGACCTCCTGTCTATGCAGGGGGTTGGACAAGAAGACCTCCAAGGTCCCTTCTGACTCTGATATTCTACATCTATCTATCTATCTATCTATCTATCTATCTATCTATCTATCTATCTATCTATCTATCATCTATCTATCTATCTATCTTCTATCTATCTATCTATCTATCTATCTATCCTATCTATCTATCTATCTATCTATCTATCTATCTATCTTCTATCTAGGTATAGGGTTCCTGCCTATGCAGGGGGTTGGACTAGAAGACCTCCAATGTCCCTTCTGACGCTGATATTCTACATCTATCTATCTATCTATCTATCTATCTATCTATCTATCTATCTATCTATCTATCTATCTTCTATCTATCTATCTATCTACTTCTATCTATCTATCTATCTATCTTCTATCATCTTCTATCTATCTATCTCTATCTTTATCTATCTATCTATCTATCTATCTATCTATCTTCTATCTATATCTATCTATCTATCTATCTATCTTCTATCTATCTATCTATCTATCTACCTATCATCCATCTATCTATCTATCTATCTACCTATCATCCATCTATCTATCTATCTATCTATCTATCTATCTATCTATCTATCTATCTATCATCTATCTATCTACTTCTATCTATCTATCTATCTATCTATCTTCTATCTATCTATCTATCTATCTATCTATCTATCTATCTATCTATCTATCTATCTATCTATCTTTCTTCTATCTAGGTATAGAGTTTCCTGCCTATGCAGGGGGTTGGACTAGAAGACCTCCAAGGTCTCTTCCGACTCTGATATTCTTAATAATCTGCATCCACTGTTTCTTGCCTTGCTTTGGAGGAGAGGTGTACCCCCTCTTCTTTGTGTAGCCCTTAGATAGCAGCCTTTATTAATTGATGGATTAAATTTTTATGCCGCCCGTCTGTCCTACAATCGGACTCTGGGCGGCATAATTAGCCTCATGCCTGGACTCCTTATCTTTTTTGACTGTCTCCTTCTCTCTCTTTTCTTCTCTTCCAGGTGCAGCTCCAATTTTGGCAGTAAGTAAAATGCGAAACTATTTTTTAAAAAATAAAAACAAAATACCCTCTCAAACCGCCAACCCAACTTGGAATGCGGAAGGCTCGCTAGGACGGTCCCGGAGGATGCCGTTTGATGACAAAAAGGAGCTTTAAAAAAAAATGTTTTCCCCATCCCTGTTTTTCGGTCTCGGTTAACATCTGTCCAAGCATAAGCCTGCCTCTCCTAATTGTGCCTTGTTTCCCCGCCTGTCAAACCTCCCTCTTTAAGTACAGTCGGAAAGCTCATTGTCTTTGTTGTGCCGGTGTGTTCTCTTCCCCCCCCATGAGGTTTGTTAGCAAGGCATAGAGGAAGGAAATAAAGTGTTTTTCGAAGAATGCTAGGGAGAGAGAGGGAGAGGGAGGGAGGAATGGCTGTTTCCCCCATCTCCATCTTAAGAGCCTTGCAGGCAGTAAATTAAACTCTTATAAATCAGAGAGACTGCTTTAGATGGCTGAGGTCCCCAGCCACTTTCTTCGGCTGAGCTATGCGATACTTAGGCGTTAACCTAAGAGTCCTCGCTATACGACCGGTCGTGAAGCCGGCAAGCATCATTGTCTTTTAATGACCCCATAATCCCTTTTGGGGCGGAGTCTGGGCGACTGGATGAAGCCCGGGTGTTTACTGCCCTTCCTGTCTCAATGAGGAGTTTTGTGTTCAGCAGATACGTTCTCATCATGCCCAGAGAGAGAAATATCTGCCTCTGCCTAGGATCGAACCCACAGAACTCCTGATTGTGACGGCAGGAGCTCCACCCCTAGACCAGGGCACCATTCCCTAGATGGATAATGAAATCAATCTTTATTTAACGATCCCATAATCCCTTGAGGGTGGAGTCTGGCAACTGAATGAAGCTGAGTGTTTACTGCCCTTCCTGTTGCCAATGAGGAGTTTTGTTCAGCAGATACATTTCCCATCGTGCCCAAAGAGAGAAATATCTGCTTCTACCTAGGATCAAACTCACAGCCTTCCTGATTGTGACGTGAGAACTCCACTGCTAGGCCACTGCACCACTGTCGTGAAGCTTGGCATGGACAGTCATAAATTGCAAAATAGGTAATAGCAGGTTCTATTGACTGCATCGTCTTAAGAGGTTTGAGGTTTAAGTCATCCAAATATTAGTGTGTCATATTCTCCAGTCAATACCACTGTCTCAGATCATTGTCATCATGATTACAGCCAGAGATCCATAAGGTGTCCTTGACTTACAACGATTCACTTAGTGACCATTCAAAGATACACGAGCACTGGAAAAAAAAGAAGGGATGATGATCCAAAATTCAGATGCTTAGCACCTGGCTCGTATTTATAACGGTCACAGTGTCCCCTGGGCTCATGCAATCCCCTTTTTGACCACAAAATCGGTGGGGGAGCCAAATTCACTTCCCCACATGACTCCCTTCGCAACGGCAGTGATTAACTTAACCACGGTGGCAAGAAAGGTCAAAACGTGAGACAAAACTTACTGAAACTCACTTAGCAACAGAAGCCTTGGCTCAGTTTCTGGTCATAAGTGACTTTGCTTGTCAGAAGGTCGGAAAAAGCGTGACCCCAGGTGTTCTGGCCTAGGCTTCCTGAGGAAGCATAATCACAAAACCCCTCTTTTTATTTAAACAGCTGTGAATTATGGTCATCCAAAGCCCGTAATGATTCACAAACAGCCTGTGAAGAGTCTGACAGATGTCTGCTCAAGTTGCCAAAGTCTTTCAGGGTAATCTGATAAGTGCCCCCACCTTTATCTCCCTTGAAACGCTGCGAGAGACCTACCATATTTTTTGGAGTATAAGACGCACCTTTTTCCCTCAAAAAAAAAAGGCTGAAAATCGGGTCCGTCTTATACACCGAATACAGCATTTTTTTGTCTCCTGAAACCCCGCCCCCTTCACTAAAATGGCTGTGCATAGCTCGTAGGAAGATTTCAGAGAGCCCTGGGGGCTGGGTGGGGGGCAGAAATGAGCAAAAATGGGTCATTTATGCTCAATTTTGCCCCCACCCCCAGGAGCACTCTATAAACTTTCTAATGCTTTTTTTTTTTTTTTTACAAAAACAGGCCCATTTTCATGAAAAATGAGCCATTTTTGCTCGTTTTTGCCCCCTCGCCCCTGAACACTCTACAAGCCTCCTAAGGGCTATTCATACCCTTGTTTTGGGGAAAAACGGGCCATTTTTGGGAGGTTTGCAGAATGCAAAAACTTTTTTTTATTTGCCTCTTCAAAACCTTGGTGCGTCTGTACTCTGAAAAATACGGTAATTGCCCATTAGTTTTGCAAGGCCAAAGGTAGCACAGAGTCAAACAGGATTTCTCAGAGCTTGAACCGACTAGAGAATTAATTGCTCCCTGCAAAGGCTCACATCTGTTTGCTCCTCTTTTATGTCTTATGGGAGGGGCCAATCATCTCCAAGTTTACTCCCAAGTCATCCCTTTTGTCTTAACTGTTCTTGCCTTCTGGCACCTCTGTGCATATGCGCACACTGGGAACAGGCTCCAGCTGTTCCTCTGCCTCACTGCTGTCTAGCTCCGAAGGCAGCTGATCACTGCCAGAAGGCCTTGGCTCCCCCTCTGCCTCTGACACAGAGTCCTCATCCGAGCCTTCCCCAGACCTCCAGGACTGGCCCATCTTCTTCTCCAACCTCCTCACTCTCCAACTCTGCTGCCAGCTTCGCAGGCTGTCAGCAGACCACAACACCAGGACACTATACCATCATAAATACGAGTGAGTTGCCAAGCACCTGAATTCGGATCCTATCCCCACGGGAATACTGCAACGGTCATAAGTGTGAAAACGGTGATAAGTTATTTTTTTTCAGTGTCTTCGTAACTCCAGTCACTAAGTTGAGCTCTACCTGTGTTTCTCTTGTGTTTCTCTGCTCCCTTAAAAAAAAGAAACAGCAGTTTTTCGCCAAGTTAACTTTAGGATGCATTATCCACTAACAAGGCTTTTTAATTGGCTGCAGAAAATAATTTGATTGCTGGGGGAAAGGCAATGACAGGGAAATGAATTCCTTACAGCTCCGCCAAAGTTTTGTTTTGCTTCTAATGCGTCTTGCTGAAAAAAGACCCAACTGGCTAGAAGAAGGCGATCCATTAAATCCTTCGCACCGCCACATTAATTTGCAAATTAACAGCGGTCGAGATTATACACCCAATTGAAGCCTGAGAGGGGGAAAAAAAAAACAAGCTTGACAGTTTACGGAGCGATGAGAACATTTGAAGGTTCCGGCAGACTCAAATGAAACTTTCATTTATTGGGGCTTTCAGATTCATTTAACAAATTGAACGAGTGGCTCATTCTTCTCGCCGCTCACCGAAGGCGCCCCAAAGTGTTTCAGCCCAATTTGGACTGGTGCCTACGCTCGCTTTGCAGAGTCGCCCGAACATTTTAAGGAATCGACTCGACTGAATCCCATCCTGTCTTGCTTTGGAAGCAGATCCATTGATCAGTTTTTTTCAAATCCCGCCAGTGATGGGATCGGGCTCAGTTCGGGCAGCAGTAAGAACCCAACTGTGGCATTTTTAGGGGCTGCTCTTCGTTTCTAGGTCGAGCTTTGGCTAAAAGAGATCGCCTGGGAGATTTGGGTTTCTTGGATTATATTAAAGAAGCGACCCAAAGATTTCCAATAGCTCAATTAATAGACGAACAGGGTTGGAAGGGTGTCTTAGAGGTTTTCTAGTCCAGCCCCAAGCAGGAGAGAATCTATGCCATTCCAAACAAAGGACAGATAATCCTAACAGAATAAGAGAGCTGGAAGGGACCTTGGAGGCTTCTAGTCCAGTCCGCTGCTTAAGCAAGAGACCCTATGCCATTCCAGACAAAGGACAGATCATTGGCATCCTTCAGTCTCCAAAGACGATGGTGTCGTGCTCTGGGAAGAGGTCAAAGCTGGAGTGTCCTCTCCATAGCACTAGGCCTGGGAAGATTAATATGGAGGATAGACTGTGACCCAAGCAGCAGATCCCCCCTCTTCATGTTGCTGAAATAGTCCAATGGAATGGCAGAGCTGATATGATTGGTTCCAGTTGCGTCGCAGGAGTGACCAGAATGTGGTTGTACATAGTCAAAAACTGCTTCCGGGACTCCGGCTCCGGATTTTGCCTGGAGGTTGGACTCCGGAAGCCTTTCTAGGAGTGGATGCAGCCACAAGGCAGTGGAGGTTTGTAATGGGAGTTTCCCTTCTCCTAGAAGATGGTTCTGCCACTGGATCTTCCGTTGGGGCGTAGAGCCCTCTTCCGCCTTCAAAACCCGTTGAGCGTCTCTCCCGTAACCCTGGGAAGGGGCCTTACGAGGTGTTCCCAGCCGGGCCAGCTGGACCAAGGTTTTTAGGAGGTGTTACTCCTCCATCACTCACCCTTTGTCCTGGCTTGTGACAGGCAGAGCCTGGCTTCCCAAACGTTGGGCCCAGGATGGCGGGTTTAAATGACAGATACTAACAACAGAATAAGGGAGCTGGAAGGGACCTGGGAGGTCTTCTAGTCCAACCCCCTTGCTCAAACAGGAGACCCTATATCATTCCAGACAATTGGTTGTCCAATCTCTTCTTCAAAACCTCCAGCGATGGAGCACCCTCAAATTCTGGAGGCAACTGATTAATTGTTCTCATTGTCAGGACATTTCTCCTTAGTTCTAGGTCAGAGGTGGGTTTCTACCAGTTTGGCCCAGATTGGGCGAACCGGCAATGGCAGCAGCAGGAGGCTCCACTCACCCGCCTGGGAAGCTTCTGCTTGCACGCACCCGAGCGAGCAAAATTGGAACCCACCACTATTCTAGGTTGCTTCTCTCCTTGAGGAGTTTCCATCCGTGGCTTCTTGTCCTGCCCTCAGGGGCTTTTGGAGAACCGGTTGACATTCCCCCCCCCCCACTTCTTTGTGGCAGCCCCTCAAATATTGGAAGACCTCTAGCAATAGTCCAACCAAGCAAATTCTGTTTGGACGCGCTTCGCGTGACCCAGTGGTGGGTTTCAAAATTGTTCAAACCTACTCTGTGGGTGTGGCCTCCTTTGTGGGAGTGGCTTGCCGCCCATGTGACCGGATGGGAGTGGCTTGCCACCCATGTGACCGGATATGAAGATGCCAACGACACTTGTCAGAACCACCTTAAATTACCTCACACACAGCTCTGGCATGCATATGAATATGATGTAAACTTGCTTTTTAAAAGGCATCTTTGGTTTGCATTAAAACAACTTCAACACACGCAATGTTCTGATTGCACCACAAACGCAGTAGTCATCCTCACCTCCCACAGAGGCACTGAGTTTTATAAATATGAGCATGATAGTGTAGAATAATCATATCCAAGGACCAATGGTGGGTTTCAAAAAATTTTGGAACCTCTTCTGTAGGTGTGGCCTGCTTTCCGGGTCCACTGGTGGAATCTCTTCTAACCAGTTCGGTAGATTTGACGAACCGGTTCTACCAAATAGGTGCGAACTGGTAGGAACCCACCTCTGGCGTGACCCAACTGAAGGATGTGACTGACAATTCTGTAAAGAGATATACGTTTGCTAATTTTGCAAGAACTGAGCTGTGCCTTTTAAGAGACATCTTTTAAGAACACCGGTTTAGTGGGCTGGCAGATCAACGTGCTAATTTCCAATAGAATTCAGGTAGCCCTCGACTTTCTGTGGTCCAGCAAGTTTTGCCCCGTTTTGTCACTTGCCGCGCGACGGTTGTTAAGTGAATCACTGCAGGGGAGAAGTAAGTTGTGAAGCAAATCTGGCTTCCACGTTGACTTGGCTTTTTGGAAACCACACACACAGACACACGCACACGGGGCATTGCAACCGTCATAAATACAAATCCGTGGCCAAGCCTCTCCGTTTTGATCCCATGGCCATGGGGAGGCTACAACGATTAAGTGTGGGGGAAAAGGTCACTTTTTCCCATGCCGTCGTAACTTCAGACAGGCCCCATACCAACGGTCATAAGTGGAGGAGGACTACCTGTAGTAGATGAGTAGACAGATTAGTTGATTCGTTTCCCAAGGCTGCAGAAACTACTTTCATCTGTCTTACGGGATTGGCGTTCTGATTATTTGTTCCTATTATTTATTTATTTTCTCCCCTCTGCCATCTTTATTTCTCTCTTGATAGCAAAGGACCCTCCCGAGCCGGTAACTAGCCGTCCAATTATCGTCCTTACAACTAGCATTTCCCAAACCACGATTAGTAGCACCATGGAATCCTCTCGGGTGCCCACCGCTCCCCTCGTTACAACGCAGAGACCAGGTGGGTGCTGAGATAGTAGTTTAAGACTCCCATCCCTAGAAGGGTAGAAGTAGCCTACCTCTGTGCTTCTCTTGCAAGCTTTGGCTTCCTGCTGCCATGATGACCCTCATCCGTGTCGGGGAGAGAGGTAAAGTGGGAAGATGCCGCTACCCCTTTCCCTCCCCTCCCCCTGGCTTGCTAGTCTCTCCCCTCCTCGTAGGGGGATAGATGGAGAGCGCTGGATTTAAAAAAATCAGGCTGTTCGCTGGGGCAAGGCTTCCCATTTATCAACGGGAGAGTTTGTGCGCTGGCCCAGCTAATTAATGAAGGGGAGATCCTCCGTGTGCATAACCCATTAATAACGACGCCCCACCCCCACCCCTCCCTGCTGGGTAGCAGGTGCATGGTTCTCCAGGAAGGACTTTATTAGCGGTGGAAGAAAAGAGGATGGATATACAGGGAGAGAAAGAGAGAGAGAGAGATGGATGGATGGATGGATGGATGGATGGATGGACGGACGGACAGATGATAGATATGCATGGATGGATGGATTTCAGATAGAGAGACAATACATATGGATAGATGGATGGATGAATGGGTGGTTGGGTGGATGGGCGGGTAGGTGGATAGATAGATAGATAGATAGATAGATAGATAGATAGATAGATAGATAGATAGATAGATAGATAGATAGATAGATAGATAGATAGATAGATAGATAGATATGCATGGATGGATGGATTACAGATAGATTATAGAGAAAATACATATGGATGGATGGATGGATGGGTGGGTGGGTGGGTGGGTGGGTGGATGGATAGATGCGAGGGTGGGTAGGTAGATGATAGATAGATAGATAGATAGATAGATAGATAGATAGATAGATAGATAGATAGATATGCATGGATGGATGGATTACAGATAGATTATAGAGAAAATACATATGGATAGATGGATGGATGGATGATCCTTACTCTTCCCTGCTGAGTAGCAGATACACTATTCTCCAAGGAGGAGTTAGGAGTTATTATCAGTGGAAGAAAGGAGGATGGATGGATGGATGGATGGATGGATGGATGGATAGATAGATAGATAGATAGATAGATAGATAGATAGATAGATAGATGATAGATGAGGGTGAGAGAGATATACAATAGAGATAGACAGATGGATAGATATACGGGGGGAGGGAAGAGAGAGACATATCAATAAGAGAATATTTGTAGCTCGGGGTTCAACCGTATGGTCTTTAGTGCTCTTTGAGCGTGGTCATTTTCTTGCAGACCGTTTCATGACCCAACTAGGTGACATCATCAGGGCTAGGAATGGGACTTGCTCCCTCTTTATATACAGTATCTCCGAGCTTGGTTGTTTTCTGATGTTTGGTAACCTCAGCACCACCAACCCAAGACAATAGAAATGGAAACCTCCTTTTGCAGAAAGATTTGGGAGTGGAGACAATGAGTAGATCACGATCGGTGGGTCCTTTGATAACTGGAAGTGCCTTGTCCGTAAGGAGCCGATGTGGCGCGGTGGTTAGAGTGCAGTACTGCAGGCCACTTCAGCTGACTGCTATCTGCAGTTCAGCGGTTCAAATCTCAGGTTGACTCAGCCTTCCATCCTTCCGAGGTGGGTGAAATGAGGACCCAGACTGTGGGGGCGATATGCTGACTCTGTAAACCGCTTAGAGAGGGCTGAAAGCCCTATGAAGCGGTATATAAGTCTAACTGCTATTGCTATTGTCATTGGCCAAGGTCAAAAATGGAAGCCATTTTGAGAGCATGCCCATCACCTGCTCACTAATTTTCAACGGTGCCATCCAAAATAGATGGGAGAAGTGTTCCCTACTATCATTCTTCTGAGTAATGGTGGTGGTGGGGGAGAATGTTCATCCAACTTGAGCCACAGCATTCTGATTATTCAAAAAAAAAGGAGAGAAGCAAAGGAAGAAGAAAGAAAGAAAGAAAGCCTAAAGTTGGTTGAATATGGTATTTATAAAATCTCTTTCCCCTAGAGATGCCCTTTTCTGAAATAACATGTGCTACATCAGGCTACCAGCTGTTTTCCAAAGCTTCAGAAAGAAGGCGGAATAATAAAAACGAACCCATAAATTACAGCTCAATCGATAAAATTAATCCTTAGCTCTGTTTTTCAACCAATCGCACCTCAACTTTGGTAGTTAGGAAAAAAATGGTCCCTGCCCATTAATCATCTGAAGTGGAATTGATTTATCTACCAGCTAAAGGAGTTACATCTTGCAAGACCCATTAAGTTGCAGGAATTGGCTTCGATATTGCATGCAAATTAGTTTTGATAGATTATGTGCCATCAAGTTGATATTGAGTCTCAGTAACCACAGCGATAGATTTTCATCAGGATGATCTGTCCCTCACTGGTCCTTCACAACTTCTTCCAGCGTAACCATCACGACTTCTCTACTTCGGTTGTCCTCTTCTTCTCCTTCCTTCTACCAAGCTTCTAGGCGTCCCTTTCTTCTCCTTACTTCCACCTCGTTTCTGGTGTTCTCTTCTTCTCTTTCATTCCACCTAAACTTCTGGTTATTGTCTTCTTTCTTCTTACTTCTTCTTCTTTCTTCCTTCTTCTTCTTCTCCCTCTCTTTCTCACTTCACATTCCTTGATTGTTGTTGTTGTTAGTTAGTTGTGACGTTGTGTCCCCCCATCGCGACCCCATGGACAATGTTCCTCCAGGCCTTCCTGTCTTCTACCATCCTCTGGAGTCCATTGAAGTTCAGTCTGACTGCTTCGGTGACTCCATCCAGCCACCTCCTTCTCTGTCTTCTTCTTCTCCTTCTCCTCCTCCTCCTCTTCTCATTCCTTCCATAGTTCCTAGCATCACTGCCTTCTCCAGCAAGCAGGGTCCTCCCTTAATGTGTCCTTAATTGGATAATTTGAGCTTGATCATTTGTGCTTCTAATCAAAACCCTGCAATGATTTGTTTGATGAACCATTGGTTTTATTATTTAAGTTTTGGCTGTCCACCATCTTCTCAGGAGTCTTCTCCAACCTCCCCAAAGTATCTGTCCAGCTTCTGACGGTCTTCAAAACAGAACCTTTGCTTCTATGGAATGTCACTCTATTTTGATATTGACGCAAATTATAACTCGGTCTTGGAGGTCTCCTTAGGCCTTCTTAGGTAGGATCTTATACTATCCCATACAAATGATTGCCCAACATTTCCTTGAAAACCTCCAGAGTTGGAGCATTCACAACTTCTGCAGGCAAGCAGTTCCACTGATTAATTGTTCCCACTCTCAGGAAATTCCTCCTTAGTTCTAAGTTGCTTCTCTCCTTGATTAGTTTCCAGGGACCAGGGGGGCATTTGCCCAGGTTCGCCTGGTGCACCAGTTGCGACCCTTCCTGAACCGGGAGGCTCTCACAACAGTCACTCGTGCCCTTGTGACCTCTAGGCTGGAATACTGCAACGTGCTCTACATGGGGCTGCCCTTGAAGAGCATCCGGCGACTTCAGCTAGTCCAGAATGCGGCCGCGCGAGCGATTGTGGGTGCACCTCGGTTCACCCACATAACACCTATCCTCCGCGAGCTGCGCTGGCTACCTGTTGATCTCCGGGTGCGCTTCAAGGTGCTACTTACCACCCATAAAGCCCTTCATGGTAGTGGATCTGGGTACTTGAGAGACCGCCTCCTGCCAATCACCTCCTCGCGACCAATTAGATCGCATAGATTAGGCCTCCTCCGAATTCCATCTGCCAGTCAGTGTCGATTGGCAACTACACGGAGGAGAGCCTTCTCGGTAGTAGCTCCGACCCTTTGGAACGATCTCCCCGTGGAGATCCGTACCCTCACCACCCTCCAGACCTCCCGCACAGCCCTTAAAATCTGGCTATCCCGTCAGGCCTGGGGTTAAGATTGTAATCCGTCCCCACCCGAATGATGAATGTTGTGCTCTATTTTAATTATGTATTGTTCTTGTGTCATTGTTTGTATTCCCTTCCCCATGAATTGTAAGCCACCCTGAGTCCCCCCAGGGAAAAGGGCGGCCTATAAATAAACTTTCCAATTTCCAATTTCCATCTGTTGCTTCTTCTCCTGCCCTCAGGTCCTTTGGAGAATAGCTTGACTCCCTCTTCTTTGTGGCAGCCCCTGAGATATTGGAAGATACTATCCTGTCTCCCCTAGTCCTTCTTTTCATCAAACTAGACAAACCCAGTTCCAGCAACTGTTCTTCATATGCTTTACCCTCCAGTCCCCTCATCCTCTTTGTTGCTCTTCTCTGCACTCTTTCTAGAGTCTCCACCGTAGCGACCAAAACTGGATGCCATATTCCAAGTGTGGCCTTATAAAGTGGTATTAACCCTTCAGGTGATTGATTTATTTATTAGACTTATATGCCGCTTCATAGGGCTTTCAGCCCTTTCTAAGCGGTTTACAGATTTTTAGCAAATAGAGTCAGCAACTTGCCCCCACAGTCTGGGTCCTCATTTCACCCACCTCGGAAGGATGGAAGGCTGAGTCGACCTTGAGCCGGTGAGATTTGAACCGCTGAACTGCAGATAACAGTCAGCTGAAGTGGCCTGCAGTGCTGCACCCTAACCACTGCGCCACCTCGGCTCCTAATCAAGATCCTGGTGATCTTGATTCCATCCCTCTGTTGATGCAGCCTAGAACTGTGTTGGCTTTTTTGGCAGCTGCTGCACACGGCTGGCTCCTATTTAAATGGTTACCCACTAGAACTCCAAGATCCCTCTCGCAGTTACTCCTGTTGAGCAAGGTACCACCTATACTGTATACTGTGCATCACTTCTCATGATCTAGATGCTATCCCTCTCTTAATACAGCCTAGGACTCCATTAGCCTTTTTTTTGGCAGCTGCAACACACTGCTTGCTCATCTAATATGAGTTGATACCTTTCAACAGGGAAGGAGTAGGTCCGCTTCATTCATGCTACTCCTATTCCCTATTTGGCTTTAAAAAAAATGTGGCGTCTTTCATTCCAACTCTTCACAGACTTTGCTTTCAACTTCTTCTTTTTTTTAATCCCCCAACTTTTATGGCTGTTGAGATGTAGCTGATCTCTTTCCCTCCCTCTGGAGGCCACGCAAAACCCATCCCTAAATGTCTATGGGATTCCTGGCTTGGCAGCTCAAGGCTCCTTGAATTAATAAGGCTTTCCCCTCTGTACAAGCTGAACTGGGGAAGGTGTGTATGCAAAAAAGCAAAATGCCTCCAGGGCAGCTTCTTTTATTGTAATTCTAATTAAGCCCTTGCCAATTTGTGCTGGGCCATCTTCCTATTCTAGTTGAAAGCCCCATTAATATTGGTGGGTTGCTCCTTTTCCCTTCATCCAAGTTCTTTAAAATACGGCTTTAAAAAAGGGAGAGGAGGAGGAAGAGAAGAAGAAGAAGAAGAAGAAGAAGAAGAAGAAGAGAGAAGGTTGAGAAGAAGAGGAAGACAAAGAAGAGGAAGAGGAGGAGGAGGAGGAGGAGGAGGAGAAGAAGAAGAAGAAAAAGGGATTCCTTTTATTAAACAAACGTGAATTCACTCATTCACAGCAAAGGCCTGGCAAAGAGTCTTTCAAAGGAGTATTTATGACCACAGACCTCACCTAGCTTGGAAAGCTGCCATGTCAATATTTTCCCAATGAGGTGCTGTGCAAGGAAAGGCTGGGCACAGAGTCTCTGAGATTCACGGACAGATCTTCACACTCCTGAAACGAATCTAATGACCGAATGAACAAATTGTTTCCTGCAAAAGCCCACTCCCCTTTTGCTCATCTTTTATTTCCTCTGGGAGGGGCCAATCACCGTCCTCCTGTGGCTTTACTCCCAAGTCGACCCCGCTATCTTAGTTGTTCTTTTCTTCTGGAAGCTCTGCGCATGCGCACACTGAGAACAGGCTCCAGCTGTTCCTCTGCCTCACTGCTGTCTAGCTCTGTAGGCACCTGATCACTGCCAGATGGCCTCAGCCCCGTCTCTGTCTCTGACACTGAGCCCTCATCCGAGCCTTCCCCAGCCTCCAGGACTGTCCCATGTTCCTCCCCGACCTCCTCACTGTCCGACTCTGCTGCCAGCTCCACTGGTTGCTGGTGGGCCACAAGAGGCTTCTTTAAAAGGATAGCACCTTTCCTGGATGTTTGTTGGAAACCACGCTTGGAGATGCACACCCACGCAATTCTATTTCTATTTTCTTGTTAATGGAAATCAGTTACGCCATCCACTTTCTTGCATGAGTAAAAAGTTGGAGAGGAATGGAGGCTGTCCTCCCAGGTGAAAAGATGCCATTGCATCGAAATCAAGCAAAGATTCCATTAGACACTGTGGCTCAGTGGCTAAGACGCTGAACTTGTCGATCAGAAAAGTCGGCAGTTCGGCGGTTCGAATCCCTAGCGCCGCGCAACCGAGTGAGCTCCCGTGACTTGTCCCAGATTCTGCCAACTGAGCAGTTTGAAAGCACGTAAAAAATGCAAGTAGAAAATAGGAACCACCTTTGGTGGGAAGGGAACAGCGTTTCGTGCGCCTTCGGGCGTTGAGTCATGCCAGCCACATGACCACGGAGACGTCTTTGGACAGCGCTGGCTCTTCGGCTTTGAAATGGAGATGAGCACTGCCCCCTAGAGTCAGGAACGGCTGGCACGTATGTGCGAGGGGAACTTTGATCTTGACCTTAAGTCCTGAGTGAATACCAAGAACATATGTTTGGGGGGCATAGTCACTGTAGCATAATTGGAATTTTGTCTTTGCAAGAAAGGACCACTTCTTCTGGGGTGGCCTTCTTGGAAGATGACACCACCCCAGCCAAGACTGACGTGGACCCAGAAGGTAAGAAATACCTGCTGTGGCCAACTTTAGCTTCCTGTAGGAACTGTGTCTGGTAGCAAAATTATCTCCTACCTCCTTTTCCACCTGCTAGTGGCTATTCTCCTTGCTTTGTGTTCTATGGTGTGTTGATGTTGAGCTGACATGGCTAGAGGGAGCTTCAGAAGCAGCAGTAGATGGTGCTAAGTAGTGGTGAGATTGCTGTTGGGTCAACTGCAAGGATGTTTTGACAAGTAGAGAAGATACTTTCTCCATCAGTGTTTCCACAAAGGAAAGCAATGTGATGTCTAGATTAGGAGATGTTGACTCGCTTTGTGTGATGCTGATAGATGTGGCTTCCATGATGGCAAAGGGACCCTTCAATGCCTTGGGAGAATGTCAAATTGTCTTTATCCGTCAGGAAATATGGGTGGGGGTGGATCAACATGGCGCCCGTATAAATGGTGTTGAAGTGCATCTCTCCAAACTTGACAACTTTGAAGACTCCTGGACTTCGAGTCCCAGCATTCCCCTGTCAGCCACGCTGGCTGGGCAGTTTTGGAAGTTGAAGTCCATCAAGCTGCTAAGTTTGAAGAGACCTGGTCTTCACCCTTGCAATCGTTTGGAAGGTTCAGGTTGTCTTCCGGGATGCTCATAGATCAAGAAGAGACAATTGGGTGATTTCCAGAAGCTCTCAACGTTGACATGGTCAATGGCAAATCACTGTGGGAGGTGAGGTTCTAAACACTTGGAAGGAACCAGCTTCTTCACCTACTATCAGTTGCAAAGTATATAGATCAGGTGATTTATGGGTATATGAACCTCCGTGCATCAGTTCAAAAATATACTTTTATGATTAACCCATTCCATTCTCAAGATGTAGACACACCAAAACAGGCTGCTTTCAATCATGAATGAGTGAATGAATCCTCATGGCATGGATTGGCACTGAGCCGTAAACCAGGAAGAAGGGTGGCTCAGTGGCTAAGACACTGAGCTTGTCAATCAGAAAGGTCAGCAGTTCGGCGGTTCGAATCCCTAGCGCCGCCTAACGGAGTGAGCTCCCGTTACTTGTCCCAGCTAGCCGTTCGAAAGCACGTTAAAAAAAATGCAAGTAGGAAAACAGGGACCACTTTTGGTGGGAAGGGAACACCGTTCCGTGTGCCTTCGGGCATTGAGTCATGCCGGCCACATGACCACAGAGATGTCTTTGGATAGCGCTGGCTCTTCAGGTTTGAAACGGAGATGAGCACCGCCCCCTAGAGTCGGGAACGACTAGCACATATGTGCAAGGAGAACCTTTACCTTTATAAACCAGAATGGGATATCGTTTTTTGCTCGTCTTGTTTTTAAAGATGGCTAAATTAAAAAAAAATAGGTTGAGGTTAACTCAGTTTAATATGTGTGTTTTGCCTTTCAACACTCTCCTTCTCCCAAGGTGGACATGTTCAGCCACGCCACTTTTGTTAATGGTGGCGCTTCCTAGTTGTCTGCAACTTTTTTATATATATAAAAAGCTGTCTGTGAATGAACCTCTTGAGAACATTTCAGTTAGAGATGTCTTAGCAAGCATCGAGGGAGGTGAATCGCAGGCCAGATGTGAGCTTCCTGCAATGGTCATAAGCACGAGGACCAGTGGTAAGTCAATTTCTTCAGTGCCACTGTAACTTCAAGCAGCCATTAAACGAAAGGTTGTAAGTCAAAGGCTACCTGGATTCAGGTAGAGCTACCAGATTTGGCATTGCAAATGTCCAGTAGAGCAGGGGTCACCAGCTGGTGGTCCATGGACCACTGGTTGTCCATGAGAAAACGTTGGTGGTCTGCAGAAAAATTATTTGCATTTTTTATATGGCACTAAATCCAGGGTCCTCAAACTACACCCCCTGGGAGGGATACGTGCAATGGACGCTTGTGTTGCTGCAGAGAGTCGCCCCCTTCGGGGTCTTTTTCTGGAGATCAAAGGGGGGCAGAAATTCCGACTTGGGGTCTGCTTCAGCCTCCTGGTGGGGGGCTTTGGGCAAAGGCTGGAGGGAAGAGCCGCTGGTGGGGAAGAGCCTGAGGGCCTCGTTCCAGTGGGACTGCATCATGGCCTGGAACTGGCTGACCATCTCAGCCCCCTGAGCCTCCAGGCGCTGGTCCCTGGCCTTGCACTCCTGCAGATCTTCCCTCTGCTTGGAAAGCCCATGCTCCTAGTCCTCAGTGAGGTGCTTCTGCTGAGCCTCCTTCTCGGTCAGATCCAATTTGAGCTGTTTTGCCAACTCTTTCTCTTGGTGGCTGCTTAGCTCCAACAACTGCTTCCTGTTGGGGCTCTAAGGAGCCCGAGCGGGCAGGCGAGAAATGGCTGGGAGGGGAGGGGCGAGTAGAAGCCGACAAGGCGCCCCTTGACATGAGGGACATCAAGTTGGCCACGCCCACCCAGTCACACGACTACCTAGCCACCCCCACCCAGCCAGTCATTAGGCAGGTGATATTAAGTGGTCTGCGGGATTTAAAATTATGAATTTAGTGGTCCCTGAGGCCCAAAAGGTTGGGGACCCCCTGATCTAGAGGGCAGCAGGGAATTATAAAAGAGATGCCCCCTAGTGGTTGGTAAGACTAGAACAAACCTTGTTAAACTGAACACCTCTATATTTAGCCGTGTTCTAACCAATCTATCACAGGTTTTCAACTCACGGGTGACAGGGAAGATGAAAAAAAAAGGAGAAATATGGCTGCAATGCAGCCAGGTGTTCAAATTGCAGGCAAATATGCTTTATTTAGAAGCAATTTCACAAGGCGTCATTTCTGAACATACTCCGAGTGATCTAAGGGCAGATGTAATAGAGCACCTTGGCATCCTGGTTTGACACAAACAAGCCTAATTAGACGACAGTTTGAATTTTTAACCAGCATTCTTTCCTGCATGGAGTGGTTTCCAAAGTCCCCCCCCCCCGGGGATAGGGAGGCAGGTGGGTGGTTATGATAATGGCAGTCAGGGTCCCCTACATTGGGGGTGGGGAGAATGATGCTCTTCGAAGACCAGCTGCAGAGGCCGATGGCTGCCTCCTCTCCTCCCTGCCTTTAAATATAATGCTAAATCAATGGAAATCTTTTGAAACGGGTAAGATTTCGGGCATTGTAAGGTAAAATTTTAAAACATATCAGGTGAGAAACCTGCAGGGTGATAAGAAGGGTGATCTTGAGAAGTGGAATGGAATAGAATTAGAAATAATAGGAATAGGAACAGGAGAGAAGGAGAAGAGAAGAAAGAAGAGTAGAGGAAGAGAGAGGAGGGGAGGAGAGGAGGAGAGAGGCGAGAGAGAGAGAAAGAGAAAGACAGAGAGAGAGAAAGAGACAGAGATGGAGAGACAGAGAATGAGAGAAAAAGAAAGAAAGATTAAGAGAGAGAAAAAGAGAGTGAAAGAGAAAGCGACAGAAAGAGAAAAAGAGAGAGAAAGAGAGAGAAGGAGAGAGACAAAGAGACAGAGAGAAAGAGAGAGAAAGAGAAAGAGAGTGAAAGAGACAGAGACAGAGAGAAAGAAAAAAAGAAAGGGAGAAAGAGAAAGAGAGAGAGAAAGAGACAAAGAGACAGAGAGAGAAAGAGACAAAGTAAGAGAAAGAGAGAGAAAAAGAGAGAGAGAATGAAAGAGAAAGAGACAGAGAAAGAGACAGAGAGAGAAAAAGACAGAGAGAGAAAGAAAGTGTTAGAGAAAGAGAAAGAAAAGAGAGGGAGGGAGGGAGAAAGACAGAGAGCAAGAGAGACCTTTTCCAGCGCACAATTCTGTTTTTCCACCCACGCTTTTGGGCGAGCACCGGCTGGCTGATGCTCGGCTGGGGCGCGTGGTTTATGTGCTGTCTCATCCGGAGGCTTTCAGAACAGGAGCGCTGGCAGCAAGTCGTCTCAGGGAAGAATAAAAGCTGTCAGGCCCTGGTCATCACGGGATGATCAAAAAAGGATACCCAGGCAGAGATTGGCAGGCAAGGTGTACCGCAGCGATGCCCGAGTAGCCCGGCATCTGTTCTTCTCTCGTGTGAATTGTATCTTGCAGCTCACACCTGTTCTAAGGATGCCAGGCGCTTGGGGGGGTGGACATCCAATTCACCTCCCGGCTGCCTGATGTTTTCAATTTCCTTCTGATCTAAAGAGATGACTAGAAACCCGGACAGGATTTGTGAGCGAGCCATTTGAAGTCCAGAGTTAGAGAGGTTGTATTTTCCTGGGCTCCAAGATCGCCGCAGATGGGGACTGCAGCCAAGAAGTTAAAAGAGGCTTGCTCCTAGGGAGGGCAGTGATGGCAAATCTAGACAGCATCCTAAAAAGCAGAGACATCACCCTTCCAACACAAGTGCATCTAGTCAAGGGTTGTGGTTTTCCCAGTTGCAACGGACGGCTGTGAAGGTTGGACCATAAGGAAGGCTGAGCGCCAAAGAATGGAGGCCTTTGAACTCTGGTGCTGGAGAAGACTCCTGCATTGAGTCCCTTGGACTGCAAGGCCATCCAACTGGTCAGTCATAGAGGAGATCAACCCAGACTGCTCTTTAGAAGGCCAGGTCCTGAAGAGGAAACTCAAAGACTTTGGCCACCTGATGAGAAGAAAGGACTCCCTGGAGAAGAGCCTCATGCTGGGAACGATGGAGGGCAAAAGAAGAAGGGAACGGCGGAGAAGGAGGTGGCTGGATGGAGTCACCAAAGCAGTTGGCGTGAGCCTAAATGGACTCCAGAGGATGGTAGAGGACAGGAGGAACATTGTCCATGGCGTCGCAATGGGTCGGATATGATTTTGCAACTAACAAAAAAATCCAGTGAGAAAAGAAGGACGCCTCTTGTCACCCTAGATAATTTTGCCATGGGGCTTGATGAAGGAAGAGGGGAGGGCACAAGGAGCCAGAAAGTCAGCCTGACCGCCTCCTGCCAATTACCTCCTCACGACCGATTAGATCACACAGATTAGGCCTCCTCCGAGTTCCATCTGCCAGCCAGTGCCGACTGGCAACTACGCGGAGGAGAGCCTTTTCAGTAGTAGCTCCGACCCTTTGGAACGATCTCCCCGTGGAGATTCGTACCCTCACCACCCTCCAGACCTTCCGCACAGCCCTTAAGATCTGGCTATCCCGCCAGGCCTGGGGTTAAAGATTGGGATCCGTCCCAATCTCTACCTCCCAGGGGGCATTAAGAGAGACAGTTTGGTCTAGTGGTGAAGGCACCAGGCTGGATGGTGAGTTCTAGTCCCATCTTAGGCATGAAAGTGGACTGGGTGACTCTGGGCCAATAACCAGAAGATGGTGAGTTCTAGTCCCATTTTAGGCATGAAAGTGGACTGGGTAACTCTGGGTCAATAACCAGGAGATGGGGAGTTCTAGTCCCGTCTTAGGCATGAAAGTCAGCTGGGGACTTTGGGCCAATAACCAGGAGATATGGAGTTCTAGTCCCATTTTAGGCATGAAAGTCAACTGGGGGACTCTGGGCCAATAACTAGGAGATGGGGAGTTCTAGTCCCATTTTAGGCATGAAAGTCAACTGGGTGACTCTGGTCCAATACCTAGGAGATGGTGAGTTCTAGTCCCGTTTTAGGCATGAAAGTCTCCTGGAGGACTCTGGGCCAATAACTAGGCGATGGGGAGTTCTAGTCCCATCTTAGACATGAAAGTTGACTGGGTGATTTGGGGCCAATCACCAGGAGATGATGAGTTCTAGTCCCGTCTTAGGCATAAAAGTCCACTGGGTGATTTTTGCCCAATCACCAGGAGATGGTGAGTTCTAGTCCCATTTTAGGCATGAAAGCCGACTAGGTGATTTTGGGCCAATCACCAGGAGATGGTGAGTTCTAGTCCCATCTTCGGCATGAAAGCCGGCTGGGTGATTTTGGGCCAATCACCAGATGATGGTGAGTTCTAGACCCTCGTTAGTGATACAAGTCAGCTGGGTGACTTTCAGCCAGTCCCTCTCGGCACAATCCACCTCACAGGGCTGTTGCTGCAGGGGGAAAACAAGGAGGAAGCTGGGTGCAATACGTTCCCTGCCTTGAATTATTTGCAAAACTAATAAAGGTTGGATACAAATGAAATGGACAAATTAACACGGAGCAGATGTCCTAATCCTAAGAAATGTGGGAGCACTTGGGGTTCAGCCGAATTCAGAGGGAAGGATGGAGCGGACGTGTCTTAAGCAGTTGCTCCTCCTGCCCACAAGATGCCAAAGTTGGCACTCCAAGAGCCCGATGTGTGCCAGAACGGACTCTAATGGAATTACTGCAGTCATAAAAACTGCTTCAGGTAGCAAATGTAAGGAAGGCAATGCCAGGAGAAGGGGGCAGCTAGGGTCACCAGCTCTTGGCTGGCGTCTCTTTCCTCGCCCTGTGCCAGCAGTGTAGTTACAGAATCACAGAGTGGGAAGGGGCCTCAAAGGTCTTCTAGTCCAACCCCCTGCTTAGGCAGGAGCCCCTGCACCACTTCAAACAAATGGTTATCCAACATCTTCTTTAAAACCTCCAGTGTTGGAGCATTCACAGCTTCTGGAGGCAAGGAGCTCCACTGATTAATTGTTCTAACTGTCAGGAAATCTCTCAATTCCAGATTTCAACCTCTTTTAGAACATAGATTCATAGGGCTGGAAGGGACCTTGGAGGTCTTCTAGTCCAACCCCCTGCTCAAGCAAGAGACCCAACACCATTTCAGACAAAGCGTTGTCCAATCTGATCTTAAAAGCCTCCTCCTTTCATTGCATAAATTGCCTGTTTTCTGAATGTCTTCGAAATCAGGCTTTTCCACCTCAAATGTAGAGACAGTCCTCAAATTAAACCTTTTCATTTAGGGACCAATCGAATAGCAATAGCAATTAGACTTATATACCGCTTCATAGGGCTTTCAGCCCTCTCTAAGCGGTTTACAGAGTCAGCATATTGCCCCCACAGTCTGGGTCCTCATTTCACCCACCTCGGAAGGATGGAAGGCTGAGTCAACCTTGAGCTGGTGAGATTTGAACCGCCGAACTGCAGATAGCAGTCAGCTGAAGTGGCCTGGTCAAAGTTGCAACGGCACTGGAAAAAAGTGACTGGTGACCTGTCCTCGCACTTACAATCTTCCTGGCATCCCCCACGGTCACATGAGCGAAACCTGGATGCTAAGCAACCAGTGTGTCTCTTTCAAACTTATGACCGATGCAGCATCCCCACGATGATCAAAATTCAGACATTTTGCGAAAACGGGCCTGTTTTTCATTTTTAAAAGGCCTTGGATACGCTTTAGGAAGCTTATAGAGTGCTCCTGGAGGCTGGGCAGGGCGGGAGGGAGTTAAAATTGAGCAAAAAACAGCCCATTTGTCGTTCATTTCTGCCTTCCCCAGCTCCCAGGAGCTCTCTGAAAGCCTCATAGAGGCTATAAACGGCCATTTTGGTGAAGGGGTTGGCAGGGTTTCGGGAGGCAAAAAATGCTGCATTCAGCCTCTTTTTTGAGGGGAAAAGGTGTGTCTTATACTCCGAAAAATACGGTAAAAGAAGAAACCCCAATTTCACAAGAGCTTGTGTTTGTGGACAAGGGAAAGAAGACGAGAGGAAAAAAAATATTTGTTTTGGGTGGGTGGTGTGTTTTTTTTTTAAAACATTATTCTCAAGTTTTGCCCGAGATTCCCAGCGCCGTCGAGGTCAAACCTGAATCGGAGGTCCGGATTCCTATTGAAACTTTTCCAGGTAAGACTTAAGGACAGGTAGGGCAGCCAAGGTGTTGAAATGGAAAAAAATGGTGATGTGTCCAGAGAAAGTGGAGCCGTACGGTATCCTTTGCTGACTATTTTGATTTCTCTGATGTAATAAAAGTCTGACGGCGAGGTAGAGGCAGATATTTCTCTCTCTGGGCACGATGAGAATATATCTTGCTGAACAAAACTCCGCATTGGCAACAGGGAAGGGCATCCAGCGAGTAAACACTCAGTTGCCCAGACTTCACCCCCGCAAGGAATTATGGGATCATGAAACGAAGATGATGATTTCATTATCACAACCAGGAGGCTGTGAGTTCAATCCTAGGTAGTTGCAGATATTTCTCTCTCTGGGCACGATGAGACTATATCTTGCTGAACAAAACTCTGCATCGGTGATGGGAAGGGCAACTGGCCAGTAAACACTCAGCTCCACTCAATTGCCCAGACTCCACCCCCGCAAAGGATTACAGGGTCGTTAAAAGACGAATAAAGTCTGACAGTGATGGGAGTTCATTGGAGCTCTGTTTCTTGTATGTAGGAAACTAGCATGTCCTGCCTTAACATGTTACATGTTCCCTGAAAGTCTGGGTGAAGAATGTGAGGATTTATCATCTTGTCTCATTTGAGTTTTGAGGGAACCTGGTTTAATTCTCATTCGTTCGTTCTCTCTCTTCCTCCAACTAAGGGGAAGAATTCAGCCTAAACCTTAGAATGATTTTGTGTCTGGAGATCACATCAAGAATTTTCTTTAAGATAATTACCTTGTCTTGAGAACGTTTTGATGGCAAATCTCTTGTATTAAAGCAAAATGGCCTCGTAACCTCGGCCGAAAAGCCACTCTGTCTCATGTTAGCCAGCCATATATCGTGGGAGGGGGTAGAGATGCAAAGATGACACGATACAAGTGGAGAGAAGAATCTAACATCCCCTTCAATTGGCTATCTTAAGACTCTGTTCTGACCCAGCCTTAGCAGAAGCAAGAAACACTCGTCACGAAAAAAAAACCCTCTTTATTTACCTCTTGTGAATTAATGCCATTCACCCACTGAAAAGTCCAAGCAAGAATCTTGCAAAGAGTTAATAGCAGCAACAGACCTTCTCAGCTCCTTGTGATAATTGCAAGGCTGAGAGTTCCCAGCCGAAAGGCTGCGAATTAAGTTCTGGCAAGCAATCTTTGTGGCATGAAACACAATGAGCAAAATCTTCAGAAATACAAACTGTTGTCTCCTACAACAGTCACTCCCCTTTCCTTCTATTTATTCCCCAGGCAGGGAGGGGCCATTCAGCGTCCACATGTACCTTGCTTCCCAAGTCAACTCCTTGTCCTCCGTTGTTCACCTCTCCTAACAGCTCTGCCTAGTCTTTCAACATAGTCTTCCTCAGGTCAAGGCTGGTAGGATCTTTCTTTTAGAGAAGCTGCAAACTGTGGGGAGAAAAAAACACACACACAGGCATGGCCTTCTGGTTGATGGCTCCCTCAAATGTCTCCCAGATGTGTCTTCTCCTTCTGCCTTGCTTCTTTTGTCTTTTCCCGAGTTTCTCAACAAAGCTATGGGTGAAAGAAAACCACCCAATGGAAAGCAAAGATGGGTGTCTCTACAGCTCGGTTCTAGAAGCTCCAGAAGGTGTGTTTGGTTTCTCAACTAGCTTTCACACCACCTGATGAATTAGTCCATGTTCTTTCTGTCTCTCTCTCCCCCCCCCTCCGCCCCTGCGGCTTTACAGACTGTGAATGCTATGGACACTCCAACCGGTGCAGCTTCATTGATTTCCTGAACTTGGTAACCTGCATTAGTTGCAAGCATAACACCCGGGGACAGCACTGTCAGTACTGTCGGCTTGGCTACTTCCGAAATAGCTCCGCGGAGCTGGACGACGAGAATGTGTGTGTAGGTGAGTAGCCGCGGAAGGCGCCAGAGTGGAAGAAGCCTTCTCGGATGAGAAGCGAAAGGGTCTTCAAAGGAAAAAAAGAAAGTACAGTTGCCTCTTGAAAAAATAAAATAATAAAAGCACCAGGGTAGCTTCATATCTGCTTGGCAACGTTCCAGAGCCATGGTTGACTTCTGGTTGCATGATCAATCAATCAGAATAGAGTTGGAAGGGACCTTGGAGGTCTTCCAGTCCAACCGCCTGCTCAAGCAGGACACCCTATAACCATTTCAGACAGGTGACTGTCCAGTCTTTTCTTCAAAACCTCCAGCAATGAAGTACCCACAACTTCTGGAGGCAAGTCGTTCCACTGGTTAATTGTCCTCACTGTTAGGAAATTCCTTTTTAATTCCAGATTGCTTCTCGCCTTGATTAGTTTCCATCCATGATTTCTAGTCTTGCCCTCTGGTGCTTTGGAGAATAAGTTGACCTCCTAGTCTTTGTGGCAGCCCCTCAAATATTGGAAGACTGCTTTCAGAATAATAGAGTAACAGAGTTGGAAGGGACCTCAGAGGTCTTCTAGTCCAGCCCCTGCTCAAACGGAAGGGTGAGGTAGGATGGCGAGTACTCATTATCCAAAACGTAGGAAGAGGCTGTCCAGAGTTGCTCCCCAGTCTCGTCATCACCGTCAAAATTAGGGAGGACTTCCTCCTCGTTTCCCCTGCCTAGACCTGACTTCCCCGCAATCTTGTTTCTTCCAGATTGCAACTGCAACCGAGTTGGCTCGCTGGCTAACCGTTGTAACGAGACCGGCTATTGCGAATGCAAAGATGCAGGCGTGACAGGGCCGAAATGCGACGATTGTCTGCCCGGCTACTACTGGAGGCAAGGTTGCTTACGTAAGTATATCCCCCCACTTTCTGAAGGGAGATGTGGGAGTTGGATTTGCTGGATCTGAATCCAGTCCAATTGAAACCAGGAGGCCCGAAGGCAGCGTTTCTCGAGCTTGGTGATTTTTTAAGACATGTGGACTTCAACTCCCAGAATTCCCCTGCCAGCAGGCTTTTAAGATGAGTGGAGTTGAAATCCATGCATCCTAAAGCAAGCTGGCTGGGGAATTCTGGGAGTTGAAGTCCATACACATTAAAGTAAGCTGGCTGGGAAATTCTGGGAGTTGAAATCCACATACCTTAAAACATACTGGCTAGGGAATTCTGGGGCTTGAAGTCCACTCACCTTAAGGGGGAATTCTGGGGCTTGAAGTCCACTCATCTTAAAGTCACCAAGGTTGAGAGATATTGTCTTTGAACCCATCCATAACCATCTCTCATTCCCGACTCCATGGGACTCGGTTCTCCCTCTCCACCCTGGCTCCCGACTCCTAGCACTTCCAACGCCACCCTCTCTCCACAGCCAACGTCTGTGACGACGAACTCTTGATTTGCCAAAACGGAGGGACGTGTTATGAGAACCAGCGGTGTCTCTGCCCGCCGGGCACAAAGGGCATCCTGTGCGAACAAACTAAGTGCGAAGGGGAAGACACAGAGTGCGACTCCGTCTCCACGACGTATCTCAGCCTTTCCGCTTTGGTGGCCAGCGCGGTGAGCTTACACATGCAACAACTCTTGGACCTCTGAAGGACAAAGGAGGAAAGCGTTCAAAATCCCAGGCTCGAGCGGAAGCGAGAAAGGACTGGGACAGCCTGAAAATGTTGGGAGCTCAGAAGAACCATCATCCAGCCGAGAAGGTGTCTCTTGGTCCTTGTTGGCCGAGCGTTGAAGGATTCAACAGAAGTTCTTGAAGAATGACAGATCTTAGGTTGGACATAAGTTGGAGGAACATACAGATACCACCTGTTATGAGGTCCACCAAGCCAGGAAAGGATGCCTCAACAGGACTTGGAGGGGGGGGGGAGGAAATTGCAAAGTGTTTTGCCATTTTCCAACTACCTTTTCGAGTGAGAAATTGTCCAGTGGTCTCCTTGGGACGGGGGTAGCTTCCAAAAAGGGGTGGGTTTGGGGGCAAAACGCCGTCAATTATCTTGCGTTTATGTTGCACTGCTCTTTCTCTTCCAAATATCGTCTTCCTTCGGGCCAGATTTTTTTAGGAAGATGTTTAGGAAATCGGTTAAACGGAGGCTGGCAGGTACAAAATTGGGGGGGGGGGGGGAAGGAACTTTATGGGGCCTTTCTCCTCTTTTGCTCAGGCCTCAAAGGATAACGTGGCCTAAAAAAATCAAGTTGCTGAATTTATTAAGTTTTCCTCTCTTTCTTTCTTTCTTTCTTTCTTTCTTTCTTTCTTTTTGGACTTGTTTTCCATTTTTTACTCTTTGGTTAAAGAGTCTTCGGCTTTCAACACTGGTTTTTATTATGCCAAAAATACACCGCATTCCTCCAAGCTTTGCCGAACTGATTACGGTTCAAATTCTTTTTTTTAATTTTTGGAAGAGAATTACGTTTGTTGGAATTATCGACGTCCTAAAGAAGAGTGGGGAAGGGGAGATAGAAAAACAAAAACCAATCAGGTGAAGTACTACAGCCTTTAGGGGGAAACAAACATTTTACCTGAAATATTATGGTGTTATAATCCATTATATAAAAGCAACTTATTAATTGCTGATAGGTCTCGGATTAATTTTTCTCTCCCAGCTTTGCAGATTTAACTCTGGTTGGTCGGTGGGCATCCTTCCAAAAAGATTGTGCCAAGGACGAGTAATTTCGCGTTTCCTGATGCCAAAGATGGAATTAGGGGTTTGTTGAAAGGGGATTTCCCTTTAAACAGACTAGCTTTCTTTATTATGATGGTTAGATGCTCCTAGTTTTTTAAACCCTCTTTTTAGCTGCGAGAGGAGAACTCTTTCAGTCTGGATGTCTTTCGATAGGAAGGCAACAAACTCTTGAATGCACAAGGGATGATCAAGATAAATAGGATTGAAGCAAGCATAGGCAATCTTTTCAGGATTTGAACCCCATCCTGATACTGTCGTTGGATAAGAGCTGATTAGAAGAGAAGAATGGAGGGGGGGGGGTGTTCTGATCTCGGCTTCCCCAAAAAGCACGAAGCAGATTCCTGGTGCCAGCAAAACTCCTCTTATTAAACGAATGTGAATTCCTCTCATTTCAACTTCAGCAAAGTCTTTCAAAGGAGTATTTATGACCACAGACCTTATCTCGCTTGGAAAGCTGCCATGTAAATATTTTCCAAGCGCGGTGCTGTACAAGGAAAGGCTGGGCACAGAGTCTCTGAGATTCACGGACAGATCTTCACACTCCCGAAACGAACGAATTGATTCCTGCAAAAGCCCACTCCTCTTTCGCTCCTTTTATTCTATAATGGGAGGGGGCATTCATCGTCCACCTGTGGCCTTCCTCCCAAGTCGACCCCTGTTCTTTAGCTGTTCCTTTTGTCTGGCAACTCTGCGTATGCGTACACTGGGAACAGGCTCCAGCTGTTCTTCTGCCTCACTGATGTCTGACTCTGAAGGCAGCTTGATAACTGTCAGACGGCTCTAGCCCCCTCTCTGCCTCCAACACAGAGTCCTCATCCAAGCCTTCCCCAGACTCCAGGACTGGCCCAGGTTCCTCCTCAACCTCCTCACAGTCCGAATCCGCTGCCAGCTCCATAAATCTATAGAATACAGAATAACAAGTTTGAAGGGACCTTGGAGATCTTCCAGTCCAGCCCGCTGTTCAAGCAAGAGACCTTATACCATTCCAGACAAATGGGTTGTCCAATCTCTTCTTAAAAACCTCTAGTGTTGTAGCACCCACAATGCCTGGAGGCAAGTTGCCCCATTACATCTTAAAAGTAGGCAAGATTGGGGGGGGGGGGGGCAGAAATCTGAACTAAAGTTAAAGGATAAGGAAGTTATCAGTAGGAAAGGAAAAATGTTTTAAAAGGTTAAGAAGCAAGAAGGCAAGGAAAAAAACGTGACTGCTGCTTAAGTTTTATTTCCCCAATTAAGGACTTGGGGGGAAACATGCTATAAGTAGTCCTTGACTTGTGACCGTTCCATGGCATTGAACAAAGGGACCACTGAAAAATGACAATTTTCTGCACTGGGTACAGCTTATAATTAGGGGCATGCATAAAACATTCGAGGGCTTATTTTTGGGATAGACGTAGTCCTTGACTTGCAACCGTTCAACAGTTACAACAGCAATGAAAAAAAGTGGCATGCCCATTTCTCACACTTACAACCGTTGCTGGATCCCTGTGGTGACCTGATAAAAACTCAAAAGACGCTTGGCAACCGACTCATATTTATGACGGTGGCAGTGCCCCAAGGTCACTGATCCTCTTTTTGCGACCTTCCGATCGGGAAAAGTCGATGGGGGGAGCCAGGCTCCCTTAACAACCGTGTGACTAAGTTAGCAACCGCAGTGATTCACTGAACAACGGTGGCAAGGCAGGAAGGTCAGAAAAGAGGGCCAAACTGATTCCACAAATGTCTCGCTAAGCGATGGAAATGTTGGCCTCTATTGTAAGTTGTGGGCTATTTGTATACTTCAGCCAATAATCCAGCGGGGGTTGGTTTTAGGAGTTTTTGCAGGGGTTGCTGGAGAAAATGTAGCCACTACCGAGCAATTTACTCCTGGTCTTCACCTCCAATGTGTAAAGACACCGTCGTGGTGTTTATCCTTAGCTTAGAAAAGGAGTCGGCAAGCTTAAACACTCAAAGAGCCACTTGGATTCGTTTCCCACAGAAAACACCGGGAGCCACAAAGCTTACAGGGGATCGAAAAGCTCAATAAATTGCAAGTGTCGCACACTGGCAGTTGTGACACACATTTTGAGCGATGGGGAGCCACAACAGAGGGATGAAAGAGCCACATGGGGCCCCAGAGCCGCAAGGTTGCCGACCCCCCGGGCTTAGAAAGGTAGGTGGAATAACACCAAGGCAGCGTAGTAATAAGACTGGGCCCTTGGGTGAGAAGAATCCCCCAAATTCATTCACATCACCCTATTTTGCACAATTTGCACAAACCCTAACCCCTCTCGCTCGGACTCTATGAAATGGTACGGCACGAAGGGAGGTCGAAGGGGATCAGTGAATCGCCCGCTCCAAACACGACAGGAATTGGTTGCCAGATCTCTGCAAAAAAAAAAAAAAAAAAAAAAAATCATAATAAATCATAATAAATAAATAAAATCGCAGGGCTGGCTGGGAATCCAGCAAAATTTGCTGGGTTATGGTCCTTGAGGGAAAAACAACCCAAATCCCTACCCCTCAACCTTTGATTGCTTTCAGTTCCGCAGCCTGAATAAGAGATGCAAAATTCAGTTCTCCGTGGCCTAATTCTGCAATATAGAAGGATGCTTGGGAGGGAGGGGGGGAATTATAAGCCCTTACCCAAAAATAAGCTGCCCATTCCGTCTGGTTGCTCACGGTGCCGCAGCCAGCCAGAACCGAAGAAGCTTCTTGGATGAGAAGTGAAATGTCTTCAATGAAAAACAAAAGTCCAGCGGCCTTTTTTTTTTTGGAGGGGGGGAAGCACTTTTGGGACTCCAGATCTATAGGGGCTACTCCATTTGCTGTGCAGAGGACGGGGATTTAGGTGTAATCCGAGAACTATTAGGCGTCTTTATTCGGGAAAGAATTGGCCCACAGTAACTAATTCACTTGCTTCTATGCCGCAGGGCCCTGATCCAAAACCCTGGGGGGGGGGGAGATCTCAGGTAATTCGCTTTCACTCTAATTCACCTTAACTCACCCTCCGAAAGCACGAATCAGAAAAAGCCAAGTGTATTTTTGAAAATACTACCTGAATTATTTATTTAGGGGAAAAGGGGAGAAAGATCTTTTAAAAAAGGTCTATTTTAATGTATTTACATTTAGCTTATTCATAACAGAAGGGTATATAGATATACATATCATATATATATATCTCACAGATATATATATATATATATCATATACATATCATATATATATTGCGTATATATATATATAAACACAAACAACTTTTTTATCAAACCAAGAAGGGTATCTAGATATATAGATGGATATATATATATATATTTATAAACACAAACAACTTTTTTTATCAAAACAAGTGAAAATGCCCAGGGTTGAGTGGCAGTGAGAATTAAGCAGTCCCCCCACTCCACCTCCTTGGAATCCTCCTCCCCCAAATTTTGAGGGTGAAAGACGCCGGGGGAAATGTGGCTTGCAAACTGCCAAATTGCAAGAGTTTAATAAAAGATTTACCGCAGAGTAGTGGGGCAGGCAGAGAGAGGGACTTCCCCCCCCTCCCTAGCCCAGTTGAGAAGGTAACCCAAATCTTTCCATAACTTTGCAAAAACAACAACAACACAACAACAACCCAGAAAAAAGGCAAGGGAGGGGAAGAGAATTTTGCAGAATCTCTCGACAAAAGTTCTTTTGTTACTTGCAGCGCAAAGGCCTTTCAGGGCCGATGTCCGCTACAGCAATCCTCCTGCAAGCCCCCCCCCCCCCCCCCCGGAATTGAGCAGGGCAAAGTTGCCCCCACAAACCCGTTGTGTTTTGCATCCCGAAGAAATCAG
Organism: Thamnophis elegans; assembly: GCF_009769535.1. Classification (NCBI taxonomy): domain Eukaryota; kingdom Metazoa; phylum Chordata; class Lepidosauria; order Squamata; family Natricidae; genus Thamnophis; species Thamnophis elegans. The sequence continues at coordinate 33,663,686 of NC_045556.1, forward strand.
CCATCCAATAAGCAGGATGTCAGGCCTGGGATGGGGGGGCTTGCTGAAGTAGAAGGGGAGGGGTCCCACGCATACCGGCACGGTGACTGACGGAAGTCCTTGACTGATGGGCGCCTGCACGGTTAAATAGGACATTATACACATGGAAGCATTTAATGGGCACTCTGAAGTTTCCTGGCCTCTAAAAAATAAAGATTTCTTTGCTATACAAATGTACATGGCCTCCTAGGGCTTACAGAGTTTGGAGTTCTTTTAATATATGGCTATCTCAAGGCGCATCCGCCTCATGTCAGGATATTTATGCATAGAGACCCAGGTGTCCAGAGACTCTCTCTCTCTCAAGACTTGCAGGCAAGAGGTGATGGGAAGACTTGAATACAAGACACCTGGCAAAGAATAGAGGCATCTTGGGAGGTCAGAAAGTGGTGCGTCTCTTCTTGGGCTCAGTAGAATTGTCCTTCTCCTGGGGCACCTCCAATATCCTCCGGGGATAACTGGGGTGGACGTTCCGGGTCGGGAGGGAGGTCTCGGCGGAGGGTCCTCTGCTCGGCAGAGGGGCGCTAGGCGTGGGTCCGACGCGGTTTGACGTTTCCCCCAGGGCGCAGGTGGAATTTCTATGGCTCTGAACTGTCCAAGGCCCCGAGGGTTTTTGCACCGACGAGGGTCCCGAGGCCGGAGCCTGGCCCTCCTTGCAGCCGGTGGCCTTTAACGCCGACTCCGCTCGTCGGAAGAGACGGGGGTCCTGCGGTCTGTCCTGGATTGGTTTCACCTGGGCCACAGGGGGCGGCCGGTGGTTGAGCGTCTCTTGAGGGGTCCTTTTGACGGCCGGAGTGGGAAGGGAGACCGGAGGGCGCTGGGTGTCTGGGCTGGGGAGGGCCTGTGGTTTGGCTCCACTGAGGGCCACCGGGGCTCCTTGGCCGCCTCTTCCTAGAGTTGCCGTGGCGGAGTGGGAAAACGGCCGGGATTTGAGGATTTTCATGGCGCTGTCTTTGTACGTGTTTTTGGAGGTCTTGATGATGTTCCCCCTCCGTTGGGCATCTTGGATCATCTCGTTCCAGTCTTTGTTCTCCTGCGAAGAACCAAAATGGACAATGGGAGGAAGGTCACAGGAAGTCTCCAAGCTCCAAGTTCTCCAAGCCCAGTTGAGTCTCTCAAGCCAGCCCTTCTAGCCCTTCTCCGAAGCTGGGAGATCCAACCTCCCCGACCTTATGGGGCACCCAGCCCTTTTGCAGGGGACAAGACCCCTTTATTGCCCAACTGTCTAGGATAGGGGTCGGCAACCTTCAACACTCAAAGAGCCACAAAGGTCCCAACCAGAAGCCCCTCCGTACAATTCTGGAGCTGATCGGAAATCCAATTTCCCCACCATAGAGTCTCCTCCTAGGGCGGCGTCCTTTTTCCTCTACCTGTCCTAACCGAAAGCCCTATCCATTGTGGAGCCGAACGGAAAACCCGCTCCTTATCATAGAGTCTCCTCCTGGCGGGCCCTGCTTCCCCACCCACCCACCCAAACTGGAAGCTCCTCTCAAAATTGTGGTGCTGACTGGCGACAGGGAGCCTCAGCAGAGGGATGAAAGAGCCCTCTTTCTATAAAAGAAATTTCACCCTCCGGCAAAAGGGAGAAGCTTCGTTTCTCCCTTTTCCACTTACCATGAGCGTTTTCAGCTTCCCAAGAATGAAAAGGCTGTATTTGGCTCGGGTGATGGTGACATTCAGACGCTGTAGGCTTTTCAGAAACCTGGAGAGGGGCAGCAAAAAGGGCACCACAAGGTGAAGCTTATTTATTTATCCATTCATTCATTTATTGGATTTATATTGCCGCCTAGTCGCCCATGGAGACTCAAGGCGGCTTACAGAATATAAAACCACCTTTAAAACAATAAAACTAATAAAAAGAATCAAACACAATATAAAGTTAAAGGCTCCCCTTGCGCATACGTGCTAGTCGTTCCCGACTCTAGGGGGCACTGCTCATCTCAGTTTCAAAGCCAAAGAGACAGCGCTGTCTGAAGAGGTCTCCGTGGTCATGGGGCCAGCATGATTCAATGCCGAAGGCGCATGGAATGCTGTTCCCTTCCCACCAAAGGTGGCTCCTATTTTTCTACTTGCATTTTTATGTGCTTTTGAACTGCTAGATTGGCAGAAGCTGGGACAAGTCACGGGAGCTCACTCCGTTATGCGGCGCTAGGAATTCGAACCACTGAACCTCCAGCCTTTCTGGTCGACAAGCTCGGCTTCTTCGCCACTGCGTCCCATGCCACATTAATATAAAATATATAATATATATTTATATATTTATATATTAATAATAAAATCACCCCCCATCCCCCACTCTGGCGACAGCCGTTCACACAAGCCATTTAATGGGTTCTGAACCAGGTTTCCAGCGCCTTCCAAAAGAGTGCTAAAGTGGGGGCCCTTCTACTCTCTAGGATGTTGTTCCAGGGAGAGGGGGCCACCATGGAGAAGGCCCTTCTTCTGGATCCCACCAGGTGTGTCTCCCTTGGGGATGCGACCCACAGCATTCCCCCCCTAAGGTTGTCTTAGCAGTGGTGGAATTAATGAAGCTTCTTTCCCCATTGCTTCAGTTCCTGGATCCATCCAGACCGGGGAGAAGTTTTCGTCCCCTAAATCCCTTCCGCCGAATCCCGGAGGCAGTGACGGGTTTGTCAACGGGACGTCAAGAGAAGGGGACTTTGCAGAAGGCAGCACACAGCCGAGTTGCTGACTTAAAGTGGAGACCATCAAAACTTCGGATTCGGTCCTGAGTCTCCTTTTTTTTTGAAGCAGGTCATAATTTCAAACGATAATTCAGTGATCGGTTGTTAAGTCGAAGACTAGCTATACATTTTTACTGATTATCGCTCTAGCCCAGGATGGGCTAAGGACGCGTTTTCTGGATGTACCAACCCCAAGGGTGACTATGATGACAGTGTTCCAATATTTGAGGGGCTGCCACAAAGAAGAGGGAGTCAAACTATTCTCCAAAGCACCTGAGGGTAGAACAAGAAGCAATGAATGGAAACTAATCAAGGAGAGAAGCAACTTAGAACTAGGGAGAAACTTCCTGACAGTGAGAACAATTAATTAGTGGAATGACTTATCTCCAGAAATTCTGGGTGCTGGAGGTTTTTAAGAAGAGATTGGACAAATATTTGTCTGCCATGATATAGGGCAGCGGTCTGGGCCGCATGTGGCTCTTTCATCCCTCTGCTGTGGCTCCCTATCCCTCAAAATATGTGTCACAACCACCAAGGTGCGACACCCGCCGGGACACAGTTTATTGAGCTTTTCGACCCAGGTTTTGTGGCTCCTGGTGTTTTCTTTTCTGTGGCAAACAGATCCAAATGGCTCTTTTAAGGTTGCTGACCCGATATAGGCTTTCCTGCCTGAGCAGGGGGTTGGACTAGAAGGCCCTCCAAGGTCCCTTCTGTTATGCTGTTATAACTGCATATGCCTAAGTGCAGACTTACTCCCATGAAACTCCATGGGGGGAATTGCCCAAGGTTCCATTTGAGTTTGGCGGCCGCTTATCGGTCTTAATTTCGAACCCGGGTCACCATGATCGGAGACACACCGGGGGGGGGGGGGAACGGAGTGCAGGAAGGCGCTGGATTCGTTTCGCCAGCCGAGACCTTGAAAGACCTCCCCGCACGACCCATCTAGAGACTTGACGCTGTTCTGATTCATGCACAAACAACTCTTATTAATATTTCACGCGGGGCCTGAATATTTCATTCGTTCCAAAGGTGACTCGCGAAACGGGAACACGCCAGGAAGGCAAGCATGGCGCTTCCCCCCCCCCCCCCCAGCCCTCTTTCTCGGAGAAAAGCTGTTAAACCAAAGCTAAAAGGCAAGGACTTGTTTTCGAAACACGGGGGGCTGGTCTGGCCTGAGGGGACGAGGTTCTCGGGACGGAGTTGTTGCAGGCGAGGATGATGGATCGGAAGCTCACGGGAGAACTGAACTTAGAAGCTTCCTGAAGAGGCTTTTATGAACTTTCCTGAACTTAGGAGGAAGTTTGGTCCAGTGAGTAAGGCGTCAGGACAGAGGAGGAGTCTGACACCAGGAGATGTGAGCTCTAGTCCCGACCTAGGCATGAAAGCCGGCTGGGTGACTTTGGGCCTATCACCAGAGACTGGGAATTCTAGTTCCATCTTAGCCATGAAAGCTGGCTGGGTGGCTCTGGGCCGATAACCAGGAGATGTGAGTTCTAGTCCCGCCCTAGGCATGAAAGCTCGCTTTGGACATATCACCAGAGACTGGGTGTCGGTCCCTGTCTCTCTCTCTCTCTCTCAGCCCCCCCCATGCTCCCCCCACCCCAGGTTTGTTGTGGTGGGGAAAATAGGAGTAAGGTATGTTGGATAGGTTCGTTGGATAGGTTCGCCACCTTGAATTATTTATAAAATTAATAAAGATGGGGTATAAAATGAACTAGCTTCCAACTCAGTCTCCCTAGGCCAGCTAGGGCAGTGTTTCTCAACCTTGGCAACTTGAAGATGTCCGGACTTCAACTCCCAGAATTCCCCAGCCAGCGAATGCAGTCCGGACATCTTCAAGTTGCCAAGGTTGAAAAACACTGAGCTAGGGAATTCTGGGAGTTGAAGTCCGGACATCTTCAAGTTGCCAAGGTTGAAAAACACTGAGCTAGGGAATTCTGGGAGTTGAAGTCCACCCATCTAAAAGTGTCCTTGATTGACTACTGAGAGGTTGCCCGGCCATAAATTTCATTTGCTACTCTTGGTTGCCACCTGGTGACCACAAAGCTTTTGACTGCTAGAGAAGGTGGCAGGGAGGGAGGGAGGGCTTCTGAACCTAGGAATGTGGGGACAGCCCTCCCCGGAAGTATGTGGACTTCAACTCCCAGAATTCCCCAGCCAGCATGTTTTAAGATGGGCGGCCTTCCGTGGCACGACAAAACCGCGCTCGTCAAAATTGCGGCGACAAAACCGCGTCGCTAAAGCTGCGAAATCATCACCGCGACATCATCACTGCGGCGACAACACCACGGCGACAGAAGGGCGCTTTAAAATAGCGCGGCGGCAGAAAGCCGATTTAAATTAAGGTAAGGGTTAGGATTAGGTTTAGGGTTAGGTTTAGGGTTAGGGGTGCTGAGTGCTTCGGAAGGCGCGGATTTGCCCTCCATGCTTATGTCGGCGCGGATAAGGGCTTCGCGGTATTATGGGTGAACCACGGCCTTCAACTCCCAGAATTCCCCAGCCAGCATGTTTTAAGATGGGCGGCCTTCAACTCCCAGGCAAGCAAATTTAAGATGGGCGGCCTTCCACTCCCAGAATTCCCCAGCCAGTTGGGGCATCTTAAAGCCTGCTGGCTGGGGAATTCTGGGAGTTGAAGTCCACATGTCTTAAAGAGCCGAGGTGGCGCAGTGGTTAAATGCAGCACTGCAGGCTACTTCAGCTGACTGCAGTTCTGCAGTTCGGCTGTTCAAATCTCACCGGCTCAGGGTTGACTCAGCCTTCCATCCTTCCGAGGTGGGTGAAATGAGGACCCGGATTGTTGTTGGGGGCAATATGCTGACTCTGTAAACCGCTTAGAGAGGGCTGAGAGCCCTATGAAGCGGTATATAAGTCTAACTGCTATTGCTAAAGTGGCCCAGCTTGAGAAAAAAACATTCTAGACATACAAGGATAAGAGTTTTGCTTCATTCTATCCCAGAACTGGGGCTGAAGCCCCTTCGGCTATCCAGGAGTCAGGCGTAACATGAACCCCACCGCCACCCCATCCCTGCAGTAAAATGGCACCAAGTCCTGGCACTGAGGGGAGGGGGAGAGACACCTACCCAATCGATCCTTGTGAGCTGTTTGCCCGCACACAGGTGACAATAATGCAATCTTTCTCGCGGCCTTGGAATCCATCCACGGTGTCAATTTCCCCAACACTGGAGAGGGGGTTGGTAGGGGTAGGAGATAACAGGACAGGAAGATGAGTCAGGAGGATATTTTTAATCCACACCCCACCTTCGAAACCAAAAATGTCAAAAACAAATCCCAAACACCCTCTTGAAAAACAAGGGAGGAGAGAGGAGTAATAATCTTAATTTAGGAGATTTTACGGATCACATGGGATGGGGAGGAATCAGGAGGTCAACTGAAAATTTTTTTAAAAACACATAGGTAGTCCTTGATTTACGATCATAACTGGGACCAGAATTTGTGGCAAAGCAAGAAAGTTGTTGTTCAAGCGCCGAATTTTATGACCTCTCTTTTTGTCCCCCAACCAAAGTCATTAAGCGAATCACTGCGCTTGTTAAATGAGTCGTGCAATCATTAAGCAAATCTAGTTTGACTTTGCTGATCGGACGCCGGCAGGGAAGGTCGCCAAAGAGGATTACATCTCTCTCTCTCTCTCACACACACACACACACAGGACACTGCAACCGTCATAAATGTGAACCAGTTGCCAAGCAATGTGGATCATGTGACCATGGGGATGATGCAACGGTTATATGTGTGAAAAATGCTCCTAAGTCACTTTTTCCGGTGATGTTTGTTACTCTGAACAGTCAGTAAATGAACTGTTGTAAGTCAAAGACTACCTGTATTCCATCAGTTTAATGATCCCATAATCCCATCTGGGGGCGGAGTCTGGGTAACTGAATGGAGTTAAGCAGAGCGTTTTACTGGCCAGATGCTCTTCCCTGTCGCTAGGGCGGAGTTTTCTTCAGCAGATCTATTCTCATCCTGCCCAGAGAGAGAAACATCTGCCTCTACCCAGGATCAAACCCACAGCCTCCTAATTGTGAGGCGAGAGCTCCCCCTCTAGGCCACCTCACCACACTGCTACTACCTGTATTCCATTCTGTGACAAAAATAAAGCAGCTACCGCTCAGGGCATAGGGTAATTAGAGGGAGGGGATGGTGCAGTGGCCACCATTCAAGCTTCCTGTCCTCACCTGTTTTCTCCAAATTCTTTATCCAGCTGTCTCCGTATCCTACTTTTCTGCGCGTTGTAAGGGGTGATGATCCCAATCTGGCGCGAGCCGATATCCTTCTTCTTCCCTTTAATGACCTTCATGAGTTCCGCCAACAGCTTCACTTCTTGGGGGTTACAATAGGAGCTGAACAAAGGGAAAGAGAGGGGAAAAGAGATTTAGGGGAGAAGAGGGAGGTTAACACTTTCTATTATTCTACTATGAATTTTCTATGGTGGGAAAATGGGAGGGGGGGATTGTACAGAGTTAGATGCTAGGTAGCCATAACAACATTCCTTTCTAGAAAGCCAAGGTCATCTTTTGTCTTTGCACCTTTGCACCTGACCGGATTGGTGGAAGCTGCCAGCATGGCAGTGGGAGATTGGACCATGGGCTTGTGGGTGTGTGTGTGTGGGGGGGAGGGGGCAAGATCTTGAACTTTCAACTGGCTGGGGGAAACCGGGAAGCTTTCAGATTCAGGTTTTCCCAGATGTGCCAACATGGCTCTCTTAATAAATTGGAACTTTGAGCAATACTTTGCCTTGGACTCTGATTTACTTTTGGATGCTATTTGGAATACTGACAGTCATATAGTATGTCTTGTTTTAATTGTGAGGCTTCCCATGTGAAGAAACAAATCACAATTTGGGGCCAGAATTCCCCTCGTTAGGCAAAAGCAGCGGTTAAACAAATTGCACCCGATTTCATAACCTTTTCACACCACAGTTATTCGGCCAATCACTGCTGTTGTTAAGTAAATCCTACAGATGTTGAGCCAAGCCGCCGCTTGCCAGAAGCCAGCTGGGAAGCTCAGACATGACGGTCAGGTGACCTGGGATTTTGCAACTGTCGTAAGTACATGCCAGTTGCCGAGAGTCCCGATTTTGATCGCATGATCCTGAGGATGCTTGCGACGGTGGCAAGGGCGAGAACCGGTTGCAAGCCATCTTTTTCAGTGGCTGTTGTGCCTCCAAACGGCCACTGTACGAATGATTATGAGTCAAGGACTACTTATGCATGAAGGGAAGTTTCCAAAGATGGTATCGACCTATTTGAGCAGGGGGCTGGACTAGAAGATCTCCAGGGTCCCTCCCAGCTCTATTCCATTCCAGATACTATTTCCTTGTGTTGCATCTGTGATTGTTAACTTTGCTTAGTTGTTGCACCTACTAGATGCAGACAAGGCATTTAATCAATACAGACAAGACAACTTACTCGTTCTCTCGTTCTTCGTGGCTGTCTAAGACATCAAAAAGCAAGTAAGGTTGGAAAGGCCACGCCAATGAGAAGCGATCTTCTGCTATTTTCCTGTCGTGGGAGAATTGCCGCGGGATTAAAAAAGATGCAAAGTAGAATTACAGAGTTTACACCAGTTCGTTTTTCAAAAACAAATGCTAAATGGCCAAAAAAATTTAGCTTCTCACACACACACACAAAAAAAGCTTGGAGAAAGTGTGCAGAAATATTGCAATGACTGAAGCCCAGTTAGTATTAGGAAGAAAGCTTAGACTGGTTCCATTACTATTTGGGGAAAAATAGGGAAGGAATGGAAAACACCATTCAGGCTTTCAAAATATATCAATTAATATAAGGTAAAGGTAAATGTTCTCCTCACACATATGTGCTAGTATTTCCCGACTCTAGGGGATGGTGCTCATCTCTGTTTCAAAACTGAAGAGCCAGCGCTGTCTGAAGACGTCTCCGTGGTCATGTGGCCAGCATGACTTAATGCCCGAAGGCGCACAGAATGCTATTTCCTTCCCACCAAAGGTGGTGCGAATTTTTCTACTTTTTTACGTGCTACGCTGGCAGAAGCTAGGACGAGTCACGGGAGCTCACTCCGTTAAGCGGCGCTAGGGATTTGAACCACCGACCTTTCTGATCGACAAGCTCAGCATCTTAGCCACCTCATCCCTCAACAATTAATACAGCTCCAGTCAAACTTGTGAAGTCAGGTTTCCTGGTCTGGCCTATTTCAAAAGGCTGATAATTTTCTCGTTGCAACTTAGAAAAAAAAATTCCAGGGTTTTTGTTTTTTTTTGCAAGATCGTCTCTCAGTTTTTTTAAAAAGGGGAAAAGTTAAAAGACATCAGAAAAAAACAAATGAAATTGCTAGATGAAGATTAATGATGATGACAATTTTACACATAAGACTACTTCCCCCACCCCCCAACAAAATAAATAAATATATAAAATAAAAGCCAGGGCAAATGATCAAGACAGAACAACATAAGACATTTGTGACGTGACAAAAAGGAAGGCACCTTGGGGCTGTGCAAACACCCCTTATAGTAAAATAAGCAAAAGTGGCATAGTTTGAGGTGGGGGAAGAAGCAAAGATCTGGAATAAAAGGGACATCAGACCTACTTTAAAAAAACTATTTTAAGGAAGAGTCTTAAAATTGCCTACCTGTCAGTGGTCAAGACCCCTTCGTAGATATATTTGGATGGAAAAAGGCAGATTTCTGGGTGCATCCGATACTGAACGGTGAGCTGAAGGACTGGAAATTTTCCAGAGATATTTTCTTGGTCTTGTTCCTTGAGATGCTTGCAGAGACGGCCTATCAGCGACTGGTCGTATCTGTAATCCTGAGCTTTCTAACAACATGGGAAGACAAAGACATTCAGAAGGGGTGTTCTGACCTATGCTTCCCACAAAAAGCACAAGGCGGAATCCTGGTCCCGACAAAACCCCTTTTATTAAACTCATGTGAATTCCTCCCATTCACATTCAGCCAAGGCCTGGCAAACAGTCTTTCAAAGGAGTATTTATGACCACAGACCTTATCTATCTTGGAAAGCTGCCATGTAAATATTTCCCAAAGGAGGTTCTGTGCAAGGAAAAGCTGGGCACAGAGTCTTGAGATTCACGGACAGATCTTCACACTCCTGAAACGAATCTAACGACTGAATGAAGAAATTGTTTCCTGCAAAAGCCCACTTTTGTTCACTCCTCTTTTATTTCCTATGGGAGGGACCAATCACCTCCAAGGTGTGGCTTTACTCTTAAGTCGATCCTACTTTTTTAGTTGTTTTTGTCTTCTGGCAGCTCTGTACATGCGCACACTGGGAACCAGCTGTTCTTCTGCCTCACTGCTGTGTAGCTCTGAAGGCAGCTGATAACTGTCGGACAGCCCTGGTCCCCTCTCTGTCTCCGACACAGAGCCCTCCCCAACTGTCCAAATCACCTGCCAGGAAGTTATATTGCGCCCGTTTTACAGATGGGGAAAATAGAGGCAAGCAACTCAATAGACAAGATACCATGTGTTGTGGACTGCTGGCAGCCAGCAGAGCTGGCAGCAGTCGAACAGTGAGGAGGTTGGGGAGGAACATGGGCCAGTCCTGGGGACTGAGAAAAGCTCAGACGAGGGCTCTGTGTCGGAGGCAGAGAGGGAGCTGGACAGCAGTGAGGCAGAGGAACATTTGAAGCCTTTTCCCAGTGTGCGTATGCGCAGAGCTGCCACAAGACAAGAACAACTAAGAAAGCAGGGTTGAGTTGGGAGTAAAGCCACACCTTGGAGGTGATTGGCCCCTCCCATAGGAAACAAAAGAAGAGCGAATGGAGAGGGGGCTTTTGCAGGAAACAATTCATTCCTTCAGTTGTTTCAAGAGTGGAAAGTTCTGTTTGTGACTATAAGCGACTCTGTGCCAAGTTTTGCCTTGCTCTGCATTTGAAAACTTAAGTTATCTGACAGCTCTCCAAGCAAGATGTGGTTTGTGTTGATAAACATTCCTCTCAAAGACTGTTTGCTAAGCCTTGAGGACTGTGAATGAAAGGAATTCACAGTTTTGTAGATAAAAGGGGTTTTCCAAGACTTTGCTTCTTCCTTTCTAATGAAGCTTGGATCAGAACACCACCATGGTCAGCACAGAGGAAGCATTCTAAGTTTTTGTCATCTTTTCCTGCCCAAAGAGAAAAGGATTGGATTCAAAACAGGCTTAACAAAGGCCACTAAACTCCAGATGCACAGGTACAATGGCTCAGAGACCATAAGTTAAGCTTAATTTCTTCCACCTTAGAAACTTCCCCCCCAAACGGCTGGCTACCAGGGAAATAAAAAAAAGCTCCTGCAATTATCTCATTAGTCAAGTATCCCTGAATTCCAGACTGTGAATTCCCCTGCATGTTTTACCGTACCCGTATCGTTGATTTGATTAGAAAGGAGGCGGGGAAGCAGTCCGCCCACTCGCCCAGTAATGGTGGAGGCGGTGACAAAGAAATAAAAGCAATTAATTTAATCCTGCAATTAATTTGAAGGCAGCCACAAAGGCGGTCGGTAGACTGTTAGGGGCTGATTAAAAATAATAATGATGATGATGATATTATTCCCACTGGAGATAAAAGGTGGGAATATTATGAAGAGCTGGCCACTTTGGGAAATAAGAAGGGGGATTCAGAACCCCGACACATCTGGATGGTGGGCTGGGCAGAGCAGCCTGCAGGAAAACAGCTGTTGGCCAAGAAGAGAATAGAATAAGGCCATCTAGTCCAATCCCCTGCTTAGGCAGGAAACCCTATAGCATTTCATACAAATGGTTATCCAATATCTTCTTTAAAATTTCCAGTGTGTGGTAGCCTGCCAGCAGCCAGTGGAGCTGGAGCAGATTCAGACAGTGAGAAGGTTGGGGAGGAAGATGGGCCAGTCTGGGAGTCTGGGGAAGGCTCTGATGAGGGCTCTGTGTCGGAGGCAGAAAGGGGGCCAGGGCCGTATGCCAGCTGCCTTCAGAGTCAGACATCAGTGAGGCAGAGGAACAGTTGGAGCCTGTTCCCAGTGTGCGCATGTGCAGAGTTGCCGGATGAAGGAAATGGCTAAAAAACAGGGGTTGACTTGGGAGTAAGGCCACAGGTGGACGATGAATGGCCTCTCCCAGAGGAAATAAAAGAGGAGCGAAAGGGGAGTGGAGTTTGCAGGAGGCCATTAGTTCACTTCATTGGTTCGTGACTCTCCGAGACTCCTTGCCAGGTTTTGCGGATATCAGCCTGTCAGCTCTCCAAGCCAGAGAAGGTCTGTGACTGTAAATCCTCCATTGAAAGACTTTGCTGGAGGTGAATGAGCAGAATTCACAGTCAATTAATAAAAGGGATTTTTGTCAGGACCAGGAGTTTGCTTCCTGCTATCAGGAAGCCTCATTCAGAACACAGTGTTGGAGCACATTTACAACTTCTGGAGGCAAGATGTTCGGCTTTCTTGCACATCTGGAGATGTCTTAAAGGGGCAACTACGTACCAGGGACTTGATGGTGGGAGGCAGCTGTTTGGGGTCGCCGACCAGAACCAGCTTCTTACAGCCATGAATCAGAGGGATGAGGGTTTCGATTTCACACGTCTGCCCCGCCTTTTAACAAACAAATAAACAAAGTACCAGAGTAGGAAAAATAGAAACTGCAAGGAGGAGATGAGGAACAAGCACAACACAGAAACACAGGTGGTTTTCGGTTTATGGATGGCCGCTTAGCGACTGTTTAAAGTTACAATCAGACCTTTTGAAACCTTCCGATGAGCCACATCAACGGGGAAGGCAGTTACACAACGACTGGGTTACTAGTTTAACACCTGCAGCGATACGCCTAATAAACAGGGCAGATGTGGCAATGTGGGTCCAAATTGTTTTAGCAACCTTCTTGCTCGGCAATGGAAAGGGCTTGGTTGTAAGATGAGGATTGCCTGTACACGGGAGGTAGCTAATTTTTTCAAGGTGCAGTGGCCACACCGCCGGGTGTGTTACCTCGTCCACAATCACGCAGCTGACAGGGTCCCCGCCCAGCCTCCGGAAAGCCGATTTCAGCAGCACCCCTCCGCTGGTGCTCAGGGTGCAGCAAATGATATGGGATTCCAAGATGATGCTTGCTTTCAATTCCTGAGATCGCCCACGAGCCTAGAAGGTAAAAGAATCCATTTTGGTGCTGGGGGTCAGTCCGGGATGAGTTACAGTCATGCAGTCATAAGTGGGAGGAGATGGGTGATAGGAACGATGAGAAGATTAATAGTAGAGCAGACTTAGTGAATAGTTGGAGAGTGTTGAGGGAATTATTTGTTTAGCAGAATGATGGCGTTCGGGGAGAAACTGGTGGTGTGTCTAATTGTCTTGGTGTGCAGTGCTCTCTAGTGTCGTTTTGAGGGTAGGGGTTGAAACAATTTATGTCCAGGATGCGATTTCCTGAGTTTACATTGTACGCTGAACCATAAAGTGAGGCACCAGATTTAGATGCACTTAACATCTGCGCCTTTTAACTGTGGTAAATCTTAACTACATATTCGCCTCATAACAGTGGCAAAAAAGCTTTGTAAAATCACTTAACAACTGCCTTGCTTAATGTGGATGTGTAAGTCAAAGACTACCACTAGTGGCTTCCTCAAATGACTGAATCCAGGGGCTGAACTGGCTGTGCAAAGATTCACACTGTTCTAGCTTAACCAGGATAATTCAAAGCTTGATTCAATTCGGATCAGGGACGGATCAGCGGCCTAGATTCCTCTCTGTTGTGGCCCAGCAGGAGCCGTTGGAGCTGCCACCAGACTCCAACAGCGAGGGGTCCTCTGAGTTGGCTCTGGAGGATGTGGAGGAACCTGGACAGGGTTCCGACTCCGAGCAGGGCGCAGAGATGCTGGTTGGCCACCAGGAGGCGCCTGAGCCTTGGACCAGTGGGGAGGAGACAAGGGAGTGTGATCCTGACGTCATGCATTGGACCAGTGGGGAGGAGACAAGGGAATTGGTCCTGGATGCCCGGCAGGAAGAGCTAATAGGCGTAAAGAACAGTTGCGCAGTTACAGGAGATAATTGCACTCAGCTGGTGGTAATTAGGCTCCTCTCAAGACTATAAAAGGAATGATTGTCCACACGCTTGTTGCAGGAGTCAACGTATTTACTAGAGCTGGAGAATTCTCGTGGCTAGCTTGGCAGGCTGGATTTCTGCCAAGGTTAGTCTGTGCTGGATTGCTGTCAACGTCTAGTGTGTGCTGGATTGCTGCCAAGGGCTAGTCTGTGTGTTAATAAATCCTTGAAGTATCTTTGTCTCGGCATGCTTTGGTATATGAAGGGGGGGGGGGGGTCAGAACACCTCTCTATCCACCATTGCCAGAAAGACAGATCTGGTCCAGTGCAATGTTCCCTCTAATTTTTTTTCAGTGTGAGCGGAAAAGTATAGTGTTTGAGCGGTACATTTTCATGCCTGAGCACCTGAATTTTTTTAACAGATGTCACCTAAGACAACAACAAAATCAGTATTATTTGAAACTCAAATTTATGTTTATTCAAGGTATCCGCTTAATTAAAAGTGTTATATAATATCAGTATCACTTAACAACGGTCCTGCTTAGCAACCAAAATGTTGGCTCAGAAAGTCTAGCTTTTGAAGCACGCAAATCTTAAAGCTATTGTTACAACACCCTCGCACCCTTAACCCTTTAGAAAAAAAACCTCTGGGGTCTTCAAACCTGACAGCTTTAAGACTTGTGGACTTCAACTCCCAGAATTCCTCCTCCAGTCATGTTGGCTCAGAAACTCTGGCAGTGAAGCATGCAAGTCTTAAAGCTATCAAGTTACAAGACCCTTGCACCCCTCACCCTTTAGGGGAAAAAACACAGGGATCTTCAAACCTGACAGCTTAAGACTGTGGACTTCAACTCCCAGAATTCCTCCTCCAGTCATGTTGCGGCGACGTCATCTGCATGGATCTGCTCCATCTTCGGGTTTTTTCACAGGGGGCAGGGCTGCCGCTGAAGATGCCGACGAGCCTCCCCCCCACCAGAATAACTCCTGCCGCCTCCCCCTCCTCCTCCAAGAGGACCACCACATTTGCTGCCCAGCGCTGCAGCCGAGGTGAAGCTGCCAAAGCTCCCGCAGGCACCCCCGCCCATGGCAGCAGCAGCGGTGCCTCCCCCTCCGCTTGGAACACCTCACCTAAGCAGGGGTGCTGGCGGGAGCTTTGGCGGCTTCACCTCAGCCGCAGCGTTGGGCGGCAAATCCGGCAGTGCTGTTGGGGGAGGAGGAGGCAGCAACAGATATTCCGTTCGAGCAGAAAGCGGGCAAGGGATGGGAGGAAAGAGCCTGAAGCGCCCGAAGCGATGGGCTTCCGGAAGGCGGAAAGCGGGGGGGGGGGGGGGGGGGGGAGAGATACCGGCAGGTCGGGCGTCCAGGAGAGCCATCTCAGTGCCACCGAGGCGGGGGGGGGGGGGGGGCGCCAGGTGCTGGGCTGCCTCTGACTCGCCCTCTCCATGGCTCCCCAGGGCTGCAGCAAACCAAGCAACACAGCGAGCTAGAAGGACCGCCGTTTTTTTTAATATCTCTCCCAGTCTGGGGAAGTCCTTTGCGGGCGGCCAGTTCTAGCCGCCTGCAAAGGACTTCCCCGCGTTTGCTTTGATAGAAATCTCTGCGTGGCAGTTAGAAACTGCTGCGCGGGGGTTTCTTGCCACGTGCGCGGCCGCGCAGCCGCGCACCTTAGAGGGAACAGTGGTCCAGTGGCTGACGCACAATCAAGACCAAAATAAGTTTTTAAAAAAACAACAACACCAAACCCAGCCCACTTCCTAATTCTCCCAAGGCAAAAATAATTTGGATTTTTCTGTTGGAATGTTGGAACAAACCGTTGTGGATTCTACGGAGGTTGTTGCTTACCTCTTTGAGTTGAGAAGCCAAGCGTTGCCTCTCCTTCGAGAGCTGGCAGATTTCATCATCCAATTGTTGTTTCTGAAAGAAAAAAAAATCCTTGTTTTTTTCACAACCGAGACTAAGCATTTATCCAAGCGATGTTGGTCAGTTCCTTTCACCTTTCCCACATCAGCTGTTTCCCTTATGAGGCATCAGCTTCCTCTAACCCAAAATCCTTGCACAACTCAGCATTAATGAAGATCACACCAAAGTTTAATGACTCAAACTAGGCAAGATCAACATCAGCTAGTATTGAGGAGCATCTGCAAGAAAACCACCAAGCTCAGAGAATACTAAGGACCCAATTCTCCTCCCCACAACTTCTTCTCCTCCTCCACCTCTCCACAAACCCCATTCTCTTCTAGCCCTGATGATGTTACCTAGCTGGGTCATGAACTGTCTGCAAGAAAACAATCCCAAGGACAACGTCTTCCTCCTCTTCCACTCCACAATCCCCACTCCCTTCTAGCCCTGATGAGGTTGCCTAGCTGGGTCATGAAACATCTGCAAGAAAACCACCAAGCTCAGAGGGCATCAAAAAGCCCACAGATGTTGGCTTTTTTAGGGGAAAGACGTAGAAATGACGAGGTCTATCTGAAATTTCTGAAGCTCTTCCCAAAATACTATTTTCACTAGCCTAATAAGAGCCTGCCATGTTTACCGTCCAAATCTCTTCCCCAGACTAATTCCAACAACCAACTAACTCTGTTTCAGTGGTTTAGTGGGGGGTTGTTTCTCCCAAGAGACTGTTGGTGGAATCAGAAGCCCCCACTCATTTACTGCCACAATGATCCCAAAACTAACTTTTCCATCTGGGATCTGGTGTGGTTACCTTCTCCCCCTTCTCGCTTCTGTCGATGGCCCGCAGACGAGAAAGCGCGTCCAACTGCCGATCTAAATCTTCCTTCTTTTTTTGGAGGTCTTGATGTTTACCGAGCATGGCCTTATCTACAGAATCAAACAGGGAGGTCGGCTTTCGGACATCCGGTTTTCCAAACCAGACCAAAGATCTGGTTCACTCGGTCCAGAATCTGGTTCAAACTCAGATCATTTGAAGCGCAGTTTATATACACACACACAAACACACAAAATTTATGTTGCTAAGTGAAATGTTTTGTTAAGTGACTTTTGCCCCGTTTCACGACCTTTCTTGGCAAAGTTGCTAAGTGAATCACTGCAGCTAGTAACACAGTTGTTAAGGGAATCAGGCTTCCCCACTGACTCGGTTTGGCAGAAGGTCACAAAGGGAGACCATGTGACCGCCCCGGGACGCTGCAGCCGTCGTAAGTACGTGCCAGTTGCCAAGCTTCTGAATTTTGATCACATGACTATGGGGATGCTGCAACGGTTGTATGTGTGAAAAACAGTCCTAAGTCAATTTTTTTGGGTGGGGGTCCTAATTTTGAATGGTCGCTAAATGAACTGTCGTAAATCGAGGACCACCTGCATTCAAGAGCCGAGCCAAGT
Source organism: Thamnophis elegans (assembly GCF_009769535.1). Classification (NCBI taxonomy): domain Eukaryota; kingdom Metazoa; phylum Chordata; class Lepidosauria; order Squamata; family Natricidae; genus Thamnophis; species Thamnophis elegans. The sequence continues at coordinate 33,680,732 of NC_045556.1, forward strand.
TTTACATGCAAATCTGGTTTCCAATTCATCCATATCTTTATTCCTAAATTTATCAGTTCCTGCTTTTCTCCCCTTCTCTCCTGTTAAGGGTAAGGGATCTTTCCTTTTTAATAGTTTTACTTACTTCTATTCTTCCTGTTCCCTCTGGAATATTCTGATTTAGATTGAAGGATTTAAGATCCTTTTTCTGGGTCTCTAAATGGTTTGCGGGGATATTTCTAAATAGTAGATTCCATTTGGTTGAGTATTATATTCTGACAAACATTGCTCTGCTTTTCCGATGCTACATTAAGATTTAAGTTATCCTTTGTCCCTCAGCCGTGAGGAGGAAATAATAATAAATAAATAAACAGGGCTGCCAAAATAGACACCCGGCACCATCCAATTCCTAACCCAAGAAAGGAGCTTGAAGAAAAACAGTCAACACAATTTCACACTCACTGATCTTGCGATCAATCTGATCATCCAAGCTGAATTTCCGGACTTCGCTGTTGATCGATTTCTGTTGTCCTAGACGGACCAAGTTGATGTCACCACAATTCCCTAGAGGTGACAAAAAGGCAAGAGTTGTGTTATTTCTCAAGACAAGAGTTAGCAGACACCAAAATCCTATGTTAAATTGCAATAGCATTGTATTCTAATAAAGAAGGAAGGAAGGAAGGAAGGAAGGAAGGAAGGAAGGAATAGCAATAGTCCTTAGACTTATATACCGCTTCAGTGCGTTTACAGCCCTCTCTAAATGGTTTATAGAGTCAGCCTCTTGCCCTCAAAAATCTGGGTCCTCATTTTACCCACCTCTGAAGAATGGAAGTCTGAGGGAGGGAAGGAAGAAAGAAGGGGGGGAGGGAGGGAGGGAAGGAAGGAAGATCAATAGCTCTTAGACTTATATACCACTTCATAATGCTTTACAGCCCTCTCTAAGCGGTTTATAGAGTCAGCCTCTTGCCCCCAGTCAATCTGGATCCTTCTTTACCGACCTCGGAAGGATGGAAAGCCAAATCAACCTTGATCCGGTCAGGACTGAACTTCTAGTTGCGTTCATTTTGTTCACTTCACCGGGGCTGATGTCTTAAGTATGGAAAAAGGGCCATAACTTTTTTTTACTGCCATCATAACTTTGAATAGTCACTAAACAAACCATTGTTAAGTCAAGGTCTACCTGCATGACAAATGGCATAACGCATAGGGTTGTTTCAATGCCTTAAGCCTTGTGCGACTTCTCCTACTGTCTCCCACGACAATGACCACAAATAATTCAAATTAAAATGGGGGGGAGGGGGGGGAAGAGAGGTGAGCCCCGATCATACCTAAAGCGTTTTTCTCCCGGAGTGCTTTGAATTCCAAAATTATTTTTTTCATGAGGTTATCGATGGCTGCGTTGGAAGGTGCACAAACCAACACGCGGTTCGTCTTGATCTTGGCGTTCAGTCTCTGGACGGAATTCTCCTTTCCTGGTCTCTGGAGATTAAAAACGAGACACAGATGTTGGGTTTCGAGCTTTTGTGAGATACGAAAGGAACAGCTGCCAAGGGAGGTTTATACAAGATTTATTAAGAAAGTAACTAGAACATTAATGCTTCAAATGGCAGGAGATATAAGACCGTACTGTTGCTGGAGGGATAGGTAGATGCAAATGTAAATGTATAATAAAAATTAAGCTAAATTTAGTTTACTAGTAGTATGTATAAAGTGAAGCGACAATAGCTATAGTTAAATAATGATTAATAATTATAACAATAAATATAGATATATCAGTTTGATAATATGAAATTTTACATAAAACATATATGGAGATTATGAGAGGAGGTTTAAAAGCTTTATGTAGAATACGTTATAAAGATGTATTGCGATTGGATGATTTTAGGATGATTTAATGGAATGTTATCATATAATCCTATATCTAGATTTATGAATATATAAAAGGACGTAAAAACAATTATAGTCAAATTAAGTCAAATTGAGATATAATAATTGTGATATACATGAATATAGGTGAATTTAAAATATGTTATTTGGTATGAAAAGCAGGTGGTGACTATGGAAGAGATGCATGGAAATACTGTAACCAACTGACACACTTTCTACAATTTGTAATGGAAGATGGTTTTTTTTTGTTTTTATGTTTGTTTGTCCTTGTTCAAAAACAAATAAAAATTGTTTTTAAAAAAATGACACGCGACGGTCTTGGCTTTGGAATATTAAACGTAAGAAATCATAAAACTCTTTCAAATATTTGCGTTGGGAGGAAGGCAATGGCAAACCACTCGAGCACCGATGCCAAGGAACCTATGGGTATATCCATACGGGCAAGTCCTCAATGTACAACCACAATTGAGCCCGGAATTTATGTGGCCCAGTGAGAAATTTGTTAGCTGAGTTCGGGCCCGTTTTACGACCTTTTGTTGCCATATTTGTTAAGTGAATCACACCACCGTCCTTAAGTGAATCTGGCTTCTCCATGTCAGAAGGTCGCAAAAAGGGCCACGTGACAACCCCATCCCCACCCCACCCCTGGGACACTGCAACCATCAAATATGAACCAACTACCGAGCGTCCAAGATTCAGTGCGCTTCAAATGAGTATAAAGATGTATTGCAAGCTTGAGGTCCCTACAAGAATCTGACCAACTAACAGTTAAGGGAAATGAGCGGGAGATAAGAAAGGCATTCAAGACAGACTGGATTTAAGAACTCTTGTGGGCGACTTATGAGATGTTTGACTCCTCCTTCGGGCTCAGCCCGGTCATCCCCTGCACCACCCTCAGCTCACCTCAAATTGACCATCAGAACCTTCAAAGGGGTCCCCCACAGCCTACCTCACCAAGGATGCGGTGGAGAAGTCCAACGATCACCTTCGACTTTCCCGTCCCAGGTGGTCCATGGATTAAGCAGACCTTGGGCAAAGATGGATGCTGGGTTATCATGGCGTAAGCACTTTCAATAGCTCGCCTCTGCCCTTCATTGAAGTCCTTCATGTAAGGAAGCTGGGGAGGGAATAGGGAGGAGGAACAGAATCGTAACAGGACATCAGAAGACACTCTCCATCTCCATGATGTCTTCTCCCCCCACACACCCAGGTCCAAATCCCTCCTTTCTCCAAATGGCAGGAGAAGTCAAGTTTGGGAAATGTGTGTCTTATTTCATGTAAGCCATAGATTATGAGAAGAGAAAGCTAGGGCTTAATGGTTCATACCACGATATAAAAAAAAAGTTGTTGAAACTCTAGAACCATGATGGTGGCTAAAGTGGCACACGAAGCCATGTCACCCGGCATGGGGAGCCTCGCCTATTTGTCTTCCGGGTTTTTTGTGCGCATGCGCGCATGACGATCTCCGTGTACGTGGCAGTGCCAAAAACCAGTGCTTGCATGTGCGCTGGCCAGCTGATTGCATGCGTGCCAAAATTGGGAAGTTTGGCTTTTCCGGAGCGTGATTCCTTCGCATGTGCCGAAAACCAGCCTGTGCATGCGCGCTAGAACTCAGAAATTCGGCTTTTCCACAGCGCAGCCTCAACAAACGGACTTGCATGTGACATTTCCATGCAACCTTTTCGGCACTTGGTGCCGAAAAGATTCACCATCACAGCTCTAGAAAGAGTGCAGAGAAGAGCAACAAAGATGATGAGGGGATTAGAGGTTAAAACATAGGAAGAACGGTTGCAGGAATTGGGTATGTTTAGCCTGATGAAAAGAAGGACTAGGGGAGACAGGATAGCAGTCTTCCAATATCTCAGGGGCTGCCCCAAAGAAGAGGGAGTCAAACTATTCTCCAAAGCATCTGAGGGCAGGAGAAGAAGCAATGGGTGGAAACTAATCAAGGAGAGAAGCCACTTAGAACTAAGGAGAAATTTCCTGACAGTGAGAACAATTAATCAGTGGAACAGCTGGCCTCCAGAAGTTGTGAATGCTCCAACACTGGAAGTTTTTAAGATGATGTTGGACAGCCATTTGTCTTAAAGATTTCTTGCCTGAAGAGGGGGTTAGACTAGAAGACCTCTAAGGCCTTTCCCATTCCGTTATTCTCTTATTCGGTGAACAGCCATTCACATTCTTACCGATTTCTCAGACTCGGTGTTCAAATCTCTCGGGGAGAAGTAGGGGGCGCTTGGAGACAGGATGGGCATGGCTAACAGGCTGCGATTCAGCATCAAGAGGGCCTGAAACCTCCGGTGGGTTGTCGCCAAGGAGCTGACCACCATGCACTTCACCTCTTTCTCGATGCGCGAGAGATTTCCTTGAGTCTGGATGGAGAGGTGACAGGTGACCTGTTGCTCCTTCTTTTCTGTTTTGGGAAAACAGACCAACAAAGATGATTTGTTCAGGCATCACGCTTAGGCAGAAATCGTCGACGTTAGGACACAAATCATGGTTTGATCTTCCAAGCGCTTAATTGGAATTTGTCAGTGTTAGGACACAAATCATGGTTTCATTTTTCCAAGTGCTTAGAACTCGTCAATATTAGAACACAAATCATGGTTTGATCCTCCAAGCGCTTCATCAGTGTTTGTCAATATTAGAACACAAATCATGGTTTGATCTTCCAAGCGCTTAATCAGAACTTGTGAAAGTTAGGACACAAATCATGGTTTGATTTTTCAAAGGGCTTAACCAGAACTCATCAAAGTTAGGACAAAAATCATGGTTTGATTTTCCAAGCACTTTAAGTCAGACCTTGTCAACATTAGGAACACAGTCGTGGTTTGATCTTTGAAGGAGGCTTTTTTTTTAGGGGTGGAGAGAAAGAAGAACTAGGGATGTCGGCCACACCTGGAGTTATACGTCATAAAACTGGGATATAAAGAAATAAATTACAATTCTTTGGACCGCTGATAGAATAGACTTTTCATGACATCAAAAAAAAAAGTTCCTCAAATCAACAACCCAGAAATACTTACTAGTATTATGGATGGAAGGCTGAGAAAAATGAGTCACGAAACCCACATGCCGGACGACACGGTTCTCCCCGTCTCGTTCATCATAGTAGAACCGTTTCTCAGATACCATTAGGAAAACCAAATCATCTTCCTTGGGATATTGCTGATTTGCTATTTCATGCTGGGAAATATTAGCTGGGGGTGGGGTGGAGAGAAGACAAACACAGGATGATCACCCAGTTCTATAGGCAGTCCTCAAATTAGGACCACAATTGAGCTTCCAACATTTCCGTGGCTAAGCAGAACAAGTTGCAAAGTGAGTTAATGCCCCTTTTTGTGGCCTTTCTCACCATTGTGGTCAAGTGAATGACTAAGAAACCTAAGATCATGGCATCCGGCCCACTCAATTCCTGGTAAATAGATGGGGAAGAAATGGAGGAAGTGACAGATTTTATTTTCCTGGGCTCCAAGAGCACGGCAGATGGGGACTGCAGCCAAGAAAGGAAAAGAAGCTTGCTCCTGGGGAGGAAAGCTATGGCAAAACTAGGCTGCATCCTAAGAAGCAGAGATATCCCACTGCCAACACAAGTGCGTCTAGTCAAGGCAATGGTTTTCCCAGTTGCAATAGGTGGCTGTGAAAGTTGGACCATAAGGAAGGCTGAGCGCCAAAGAATGGAGGCCTTTGAACTCAGGTGCTGGAGAAGACTCCAGCAAGTCCCTTGGACTGCAAAGCCATCCAACGGTCAGTCCTAGAGGAGATCAACCCTGGCTGCTCTTTAGGCCAGATCCTGAAGAGGAAACTCAAAGATTTTGGCCACTTAATCCAGACCAGGGGTTACCAACCTTTTGGACCTCAGGGACTTCTAAATTCAAAATTTTAAATCCCGCGGACCACTAATATGATCTGCATAATGACCAGCTGGATGGGTGTGACCAGATGGTCATGTGACTGGGTGGGCATGGCCAGCTTGATGTCACTCACGTTGAGGGGCACCACACTGGCCTCTACTCGCCCCTCCCCTCCCAGCCACTCCTCACCTGCCCACCTGGGCTCCTTAGGACCCCAAACAGGAAGCAGTTGCTGGAGCTAAGCAGCCCCCAGGAGAAAGAGTTGGCAAAACAGCTCAGTTCAAATTGGATCTGACTGAGAAGGAGGCTCAGTGGAAGCACCTCACTGAGGACTAGGAGCTTGGGCTCTCCAAGCAGAGGGAAAACCTGCGGGAGTGCAAGGCCAGGCTGAGATGGTCAGCCAGTTCCAGGCCATGATGCAGTCCCACTGGAACGAGGCCCTCCAGCTCTTCGCCACCAGCGGCTCTTTCCTCCAGCCTTTGCCCAAAGCCCCCCACCAGGAGGCCGAAGCAGACCCCAAGTCGGAATTTCTGCCCCCCTCCCACCCTCACAAAAAGACCCCGAAGGGGGAGACTCTGCAGCAACATAAGCGTTCATTGCACATATGCGTCCCAGGGGGCGTAGTTTGAGGACCCCAGATTTAGTGCAATATAAAAAATGCAAATAATTTTTCTGTGGGCCACCAAAATTTTATCTTGGACCCCCAGTTAATGAGCGCTTCTTTAGATTACAAGACACCTCTTGTGTCCTAAAGTTGAGACGTTTAAGAGCGCTTATCTGTTCAATTTTATTTAAGGTAGTTTTGCTAACCATTCGGATTCCCCCTCCAATCAAATTTCTCACTTAGCGACATCAATTCTGGGCTCAATTGGGGGGGGGGTGTCACAAGCTGTTATTTGTCTTTATCTCTTTAGCTCTCATCTTTTGTTTCCTGACCTGTGAAATCGGCTTTGTTTAAGTCCATGTTGAAATTCAGTAAAGTCAAATGAAAAGGCTTCGACTCTTTCAGCTTGAGATTCTCCAGCCATTCACACGCGACCTGGAAATGAGGGGGGGGGGGAAGGGGGAGGAGAAACCCACATTGGTTTAACGTTATCATTTGTGGATAGGTCCTCGTCGCATCTGTGACACCGTATTTGGCTCTGGCATGGAAACACTTATTATTTCTCCTAGCATCCACGCTTCTAAAGACAGTCCCTCCCCTCCAGAAGGACACATGCATGCCGATACTTAAAATGCATACAGTCCTTGAACTTACAGTCGCATTTGAGCACCAAATTTCAGTTGCTAAGCAAGACAAGGTGTTAAAGTGAGTTTAGCTCCCTTTTTGCAACCTTCCTGGAAAATAGCTGCAGTTGTTCATTTAATCACATGGCTGGGAAGCAAATCTGGCTCCACCCATGGACTTTCCTTATCAGGTCGCAAAAGGGAGATTGCGTGACCCCTGGGACACTGCAGCCGTTGTAAACATGAGCCGCAGCTCCTCAAGAAAAGTCCAGTTGCCCTTTGGGACAACCACGACCCCGAGGATTGAGAATCTCCATAGACATTTTAGACATCGGAATGGCCGCTTACCTCTTCAAAGGCGTTGAGCATCATCAAAGGGAAGAAGATCTTGAAATAGTCATCGTAGTTCTGAAACTTGACCGGGACAGAAATAACGAGTGCCTGCAAGAGATGGTTTGGTGGACCAAACTCCTTGAAGTTAACAAACATGTCGTAACTCCACTTCAGGATTTCTTTGGTGAAAACGCTATGGTCTCTAGGCTGGTTGACTCGGACAAAGGATGGGTGCGCTTCCCGACCGGTGTCAGCACGTGGAACAGGCATCATGTTGGCTCTACCCACGTCGTGGATGCTTGGGATGCTGTGGGGCTGTGCGGAGACGTTGTTCCCATTCCGAGGGCAAAGGAGGTTGGCCAGAGTCAGTTTGGCCCTCACGTCATCTGCCTTCGAGGCAGCAAAGAGGGTGGGGTGGGGTTTGGCCTTGGCCGGGGGGGCATGCGTAGCGCTGGTCTCGAGGTCTTTGGAGAGGCTGGCAATCCGCGAAGAAGCACTGGAAGTGAAGATTTTCTTGGTGGAAGGCTTGGGCAGCACGCATGGCTTGGCAAAGACGTGGTCCAGAGGGTTAGGCAGAGAATGACCTCGGCAGAAGGGACCTGCTCCTCCCGCCTTTAGAGGGCATCCAAGATGCCTGCACTTCTCAACGGCCTGAGGTGGATTCTGCAAGGTTGGGTGGACATCTAAGCCTTCTGGGCAACTGCTGCTTTCCATTTGGGAGCAAAGCTCCATGTCCACCAGATCTCTCTGGGTTAGGAACAAGTCGTCCTCATTTTCCCCTGGGTCAAGATCCTTCTTCAAGCCAGGCGCATCCTCACTCAGGTTCTTGGAAGAAGCCGAGTTGACCCCACCAACTTCACTTGAAGAGCAGGCACTCCCTGGAGCAGAGGTGAAACACCCTGGAACATCTGAATCAGGCTCGACAGTCTCCTGCCTTGATGGTGGAAGAGCCTCTTCTCTCTCCACAGCTGCAGAGTGGGACCCATCATCCTCTCCTGAATGCTGTGGCAGAAATTTCTTCAGGGGGTGAGAAGAATGGCTGGGCTGGCTTGGCTTTCCTTTTAGATTGTCCACCTTCTTCTTGCCAGAAGTGTCCACGGGTGGCTTGGGGGAAGTCTTCTTGGCTCTGGGAAGGTCCTTCCCTTTCTCTCTCTTCTCGGATCTTGACTGTCTGAAGAACTGGCGTTCTTGGCTGGCCAACAGAGATTTGCTCCGGACAACCATCCGCCGAGGTTCAATCAGCTTGGCCTTCTTCTGGGGAAGCTGCCCAGCGCTTTTCCCATAGCTGCGCAACTGGGCGAGGACATCGTGGGAACGCTGGGAGAGCTCTGCGGCTCTGCGGGGTTTCTTCTTCAGGCCCAGCTTTTCGACGGTGGACGTTGGCTCGGGAAATTGGTGGACCTTGTCGGGAGGGACCACGAAAGGGCGAGTCGATCCAGATGGCGTGGCCTGGGCTGACTTTTTTTTGGCCACGGGCCTTCTTTCCTCAGGACTCTGTGGAGCGGTATTGAGCGACTTGGATTTGACCAAGCTCTTCCTTGGTGCGGGAGTCGATTTCAGAGATGGGGTCAAAGGTCCAGCAGATGTTGAGGGCGAGGGTGGCGTAGGGGAATCTGGACTCTGTCCGGGAGGGTCCCGACCATCATCGTGCGTGGCTGTGAAATCCTTTGAACAAACAGTGGTGCTTCCCTCTCCGACATTCCCCTCATCATCCTGGACGGGAAGTTTCGGTTTGGTTTTACCAGCTTTCACCTGCTGTTCCATTTCTTTTGCGGCTTTTTCGAGAACATCATCCCCAAGGCCTTCTGTATCATCATCCTGCTCGCTACGGCACCCCGCCAACTCCAAGTGAGATGAGGCGGACCCGCCAGCCGTCTTCCCTGAAAAAACATCCGCCTCTACCGCCTTGTCCAACTGGCTGTCATCTTGCCAAGCGGAGTAGACCTCGTCTTCGGTTTCAAACTCAAAGCACTGGGATTCACATTCCCCGTACATGAAAGGAGAACTGGACACGGTTATGACCTCTTGCTCGTTGGGCTCGGGGTCCTTCTGACGGGACCCGCTCCCGTCTTCTTCTTCTTGGCTCCTACGGCTCAAGTTCACTTTGTTCTCTTCTTCGTCAGAAGATGTGTCCGAAATGATGATGATGATATCCTGGTTCGAAGGTCCACCTGCTTCAGAGGACAACATGTGACTTTCGCTCTCAGAGAGAGACCTCAACGCCCCTTGAACTTTCCTCTGAATAGGATTCTGGTAAGTCAAGGTACTTTCTTGACGAGCCACTGAATGCAATTTACCCTCTCTGTCTACTTCGGGCTCCGTCGCTTGGGCCATCAATTTCTTTCTCACCAGCTCCTTCCTAATCTCCATCAAGGGGACGTTCAGATCATCATCTGTGCTACTTTCTTCTGATTCTTCCCCACTTTTCCAACAGCTCTTAAACTCGGCCAAACTGTCTCTGGGTTCCTTCTTTATGGAAAGGATTTCGGCGTGGAAGCTGTTCTCCGAACTTGGTGCCAGATTGCAGGGCAGGCCGCCAGATGTGCTGCTCCCATCTCTGGACGTTCTTCTCGTCGTCCCTTCCAGATGATCCTGCTTTTCCTCCTTCATGGACGGCTGCTTTTCGCTCTCCGGCCCCCACAGCCTCTTCCTATTCTCCACGAACTGTTTTAATTTCAAAGTGAAGTCCGCTTTGTTCGACTTAATTTTCTCGGCGATCATTTTTGGAATCTGTTTTCCTTCCAGAGCAGAACTGGTAATTCTGGGCTTTTCTTCCTTCCCATCGGTGTCTTTCTTTTGGAAGTCTTTGTCAAAACTGCTCTGGTTTAGCAAGCTATTCTGGTTCCCCAGTGTCGAGTGGAAACTGTTCTGGGTGGAGCCCCCTGTTGAAGTGGAATGCAACATGTGGTCTTCATGTTTTTGTTCCTGCTTAATGTTGGTCGATTGGAACTCCGAATTTCTCTGACAGCTTTGTTCTCCACAAACCGCTCCTTTGCCTTCCTCGTCCAAGCTGCGTTTTTTCTCGGACAAGGTTCCTTCCTGGAAAACTTCGGCCTGGTTTCTTGGCGATTGATAGATGGAGTGTTCTTGGGGAAGGTATCCTGGGCTTTTCCTCCCTTGTTCTCGGAAGAGGTTGGTCGGACTCTCTCCATGGGAGGAAGCGCTCGACGACTTGGTCCAGAGGCTTCTTATGATTTCAATCAAGGAAGTCTGTAATTCCCGCGCCTGTTGGGGGCTCAGCTTCCAGTCTTCGCGGCTACGTCGAAGCAAATTCAGCTCGTCCAAGAATGGAGAGGCCTTTTGCCCCATTTGATAGCCTTCCTTTAGGAGAACCCGGATCAAATTCATACAAACAGACTGTATAGACTCCGGTTCCCATGAGGGGACTTTTGTGAGGCTTCTGGGTCCGTTTCTGGCCAGGTCCCTCTCAGCGAACGCCATGCTTGGAAGCCCGGCGCACGTCACCACCACCTCCACCCAGTTTTGAGAGCTGACCCACAAAGTGTTGAAGCATTTCTTCTTCCAGCTGAGCTCCACCACCGTCACGAGGATCCAGATGAAAAACTGAGACACTTTGTCGCAAGGCTGGACGGCATGGTGGAGGACCTCCTTGACTTCGGAACACAGGTGCTGGATGACCACCATGCTGTAGGCGACACCCAGCCCCTTGAGGTCCATCAGAGAATGGGCGAAAGGAATGAACCAGAGGAAAGTGCTGTGGTGCAGACGCATGTCCCGCCCGACGTCGTACTGGAACATGTCGGTCAGGGTCTGCATTTCTTCATAAAAGTTGGGGCAGTAGTCCAAGCAAGCAGTAATCCTCGATCTTGAGTCCTGAAATATAATCCAGAACAAGGGTCACCAACCTTTTGGACCTCAGGAATTTCTAAATTCATAATATTAAATCCCGCGGAGAACTTAATATGACCTAATGATTGGGTGGGTGGGCGTGGCTAGGTAGCCATGTGATTGGGTGGGCGTGGCCAACTTGATGTCACTCATATCCAGGGGCACCTCGCTGGCCTCTATTCGCCCCTCCTCGCCTCCCCGCCCAGGCTCCTTAGGGCTCCAACAGGAGCAGGTTTTGTAGCTAAGCAGCCACCATGAGAAAGAGTTGGCACAACAGCTCAGTTCAAATTGGATCTGACCGAGAAGGAGGCTCAGCAGAAGCATCTCACTTAGAACTATGAGGCTTTCCAAGCAGAGGGAAGACCTGCAGGAGAGCAAGGCCAGGTAGAGGCACCTGGAGGCTCAGTGGACTGAGATGGTCAGCCAGTTCCAGGCCATGATGCAGTCCCACTGGAACGAGGCCCTCTGGCTCTTCGCCACCAGCGGCTCTTCCCTCTAGCCTTCACCCAAAGCCCCCCACTGGGAGGCCAAATCAGACCCCAAGTTAAAATTTCTGCCCCCTCCGACCCACAAAAAAAGACCCCGAAGGGGGAGACTCTCTGCAGCAACACAAACGTTCATTGCACATATCTGTGTCAGGAACTGTAGTTTGAGGACCCCTGATATAGTGTAATATAAAAAATGTGAATAATTTTATGCAGACCACCAACATTTTCTCACGGACCACCAGTTGGTGACCGCTGGTCCAGGCAGTCTGTCAGCTGTAAACCATGCGGTGACAGTGTGTCATCGACTCTGTGAAGGGTAGGTGAGAAAGGGAATACTTGGGGGAAAGCGAAAGTAACTATCTCCTCAAGAAGCTGCTTCAAGGTCACCCGATTGTGAGAAGAGGGCAATGGCATGCCAACCTATCTTGGAAGTGCCCATTTTGAAAACATTTGAACCTGATTGGTCATGGGGGCATCAGGGATGGAAGGGAATTAAGTGGGGGGAAAACTGAAATTTTTGGCACAAGATTCTCTGTTCTGGCAAAATTATATAATAAAAGTATACCTTTCTCAACAAATGGAGCCAAGGATCGCTTTTATTTAGAGGTTTAAGTGGCAACAGGTCTGAGAGAGTCAGTGAAGGCTTCCACTCATTCCTGGGCCATGTCTCTCAATCACGGCAAACTTGTCATAACTTCTAATGGTTGCTAAGCACTGAACTAAATACCACCATTTAGGATGTTTGGATTCTACCTTTTGGGGCCTCTCTGGGTTGTAGTTATATACAATCTGGCTGCAGGTAATTGCTACATCCTCGTAGTCTGATGGTGGTTCTGATTTTGTCCTGCAAAAGGAAGGGGGGGAAAAATCAAAGAAAGCAGAAAAGCAGCATATCATTTTTAAATTCTACGTCCCAGTGTACAACCAGGAACAATAAGAAAAATTACGCTCACCTTTCTGAAACCTTCGAATTCACTGATGATCTGGTCATTGGCCAATTGGAAATCTATAATTTATATATTTCCCGCCCGTGTTAATTTTACAAATGATTCAAGGCAGCAAACACAGGCACAGCATACCCAACAATGACAACCCTATGAGGTGAGTTGGATGGGTGTGTGTGACTGGTCCAAGGTTATATATACAGTTGGCAAAAGGCGGAACTAGAATTCACCATCTCCTAGGGATTGGCCCAAAGTCACCCCAATGACTTTTGGGTCTGAGGTGGTCCAAAGTCACCCTATCGGCTTCCATGACTAATGTAGGACTACAACTCACCGTTCTCCTGCTTAGGGACCAAGGGCAGAATTGTTTGTTTTCGATTCAGAACAAAATGACATTGTTTTGAGTGGGACCCAGATGGCTAGAGAAGAGAAAGGCTTGCAACATTTGACAGTGAGCATACAAGACCACGGAGAAAGTTGCTTGAGAATTGTTTGAGATAAGGAAACAACATAACTCTGAGTGAGACATTCCCCACCCCCCTAAAAGAAGGTGAAAATTTGTGTGAAACAGGCTGTTTGCTGCAAGGCAGCAAATTGATGGGAGGCAGATTTTTTTCTCGTGCTAATCAGGCTAAACAGGCTGTTTGCTGCAAGGAGGTAAGTCAATAACTATAAATGCCTGTAGAATGTTCAAATTATGAGACTTATTTTTTAAAGACTGCTTTATTATTGTTCTAGACAGCTTAACAAAATGAAGAAGCTTTTTAAAATAAATGCTTGATCTGAAGAGGCCCAGTGCGATTGTATCTCCTTTTAAATAGCAGAGAATAACGTATACTTCCAGAAAGCCATATCAATTTAAACAGCATCTGTACAAGGAAAGCCTGAAATGTAACACCACAAACGGTGTATATCGTCTGTGCTGTTTGCTGCAAGGAGGCAAATTGCTGGGAGGCAGAGGCAGATATTTCCCCCCCCCCCTTGTTTTCCTCCCCAAAAGCTAAGAGCATCTTATACTCTGAAAAATACGGTATATAAAGTAATAGGCACAGACCTGGAGCAGTTTTGTCGAATGCTCTCTATTTCCTTCTTATAGCTCGCATTGTTGATGATCGTCTGGAAAGCCTGGACGGGATCCACCAACTGGCCCCACACTTTGGACCCCAATTTATCCAGGATCACCATGAAACAGTGGAGGACGGGCCAAAAGGGGTCATGGATTTCACCTGGAGCAGCAAACAATTTGCAAACATAATTATTATGCTGGCTTCTTTGCTGAACTTCCAATCCTGGTTTTGTCCTACAAGCCAATGCATATGGAGCATTCCCAACTTATACGGCAGGCTGGGCTTAAGAGAGTCGACGTCTTGAGTACAGTGGAGTATAGGTAGTCCCTGACTTACAACTTTTCATTTAATGACCGTTCAAAGTTACAACGGCACTGAAAAAGGTGACTTACGACCGTTTTTCAGAGTTACTCTCATGGCAGCATCTCCATGGTCCCATGAACAAAATTAAAAGACACTTTGCAACTGTCTCATATATGTGACGGTTGCAGTGACCTGGGAACAGGTTGGTGGTGTCACGTCATCCCCCTTTGTGACGTTCTGAGAAGCAAAGTCGGCGGGCCAAAGCCAGATTCACTTAACAACCAAGATTATTATTTTTAACAACTGCGGCGATTCACTTAACAACCATGGTGAGAAAGCTCATAAAACGAGGCAAAATTCATTTAACAGCTGCCTTGCTTAGCCACAGAAATTTTGGGCTCAATTGTGGTCGCAAGCCGAGGACTACCTGTAGGACCTAAGACTCTTGCATGTGGGGTTCACACATTTCTGACCACTTTTGTTTCTCTGCATTCAACTTAAAAGCTCAACCAGGAAGTATAAGTGGCCAAATGCTTTGCTAGCAACTGTACAAAGTTGATGTCTTTACACCAATCCTTGCTTAGCCACCTGTCACATAGCCAGCATTTGAACTTATGGAAGACTCCTGACCCACATTTGAAGTTCTGGATTCCCCCAGCACACACCCCAGTATCACACGATTGTGTTAGGTCTGCACTGATGACGGTTTGCAGCATCCCACAATCATGTTTCTGGCAAAAAAACCCAAAAAAAACCCACCACCAAACCCTGCCCATTGCAAACAATGGGCTCATTTAACTATAGGTAAAGGCAAAGGTTCCTCTCGCACATCTGTGCTAGCTGTTCCCGACTCTAGGGGGCGGTGCTCATCTCCGTTTCAAAGCCGAATAGCCAGCGCTGTCCGAAGACGTCTCCGTGGTCATGTGGCCGGCATGACTCAACGCTGAAGGCGCACAGAACGCTGTTCCCTTCCCACCAAAGGAGGTTCCTATTTTTCTACTTGCATTTTTTACATGCCTTCGAACTGCTAGGTTGGCAGAAGCTGGGACAAGGAACGGGAGCTCACTCCGTTACGCGGCACTAGGGATTCGAACCGCCGACCTTTATGATCGACAAGCTCAGCATCTTAGCCACTGAGCCACCACATCCCTTCATGTAACTATAGTGACTCCTTTAATGACTGCTGCAAATATGTTGGAAAATCAGGTTGGAGATGTGACGGTGACATGCTTAAAAACTAGCTTGGCTTACAACTGTAATTCCAGGCTCAACTGCGGTTCTAAATTGAGGACCACACCTTGCCTGTTATAAAATGAACCATTCGGCCTAAAGGAATAAGCTCGGCCTCTGATCCCAGCCTCCCAAGTTCCATTCATGGATTACCGTCTGTCTGCTTCCTCATGGTATTCATGATGGACTGCATGAAGTTCTGCTTGTCTGGCCCGAGCAGCAACGTGTCCATTGCTTGTTCCTCCAGCACCGAGAGCAGCATACAGAGACCTGCATGGAAACCGCCCGAAATCAGACGGTAACTGGCCGTTTCATGCAAGGTTTGCCAATCCACAAGGCTCAGAATAGAGCTGGAAGGGACCTTGGGAAGGGAGGGAGGGGAAGTGAGAACGAGAGAGAGAGAGACAGGGAGGGAGAAACAGAGACAGACAGACAGAGACAGACACACACACAGACTGAGATAGAGAGACAAAGGCATAGAAAGACACAGACAGAGACAGAGAAACAAAGAGAAATAAAGACAGACAGACAAAGACACGAGAGATAGAGAGAGAGAGAGAAGGAAGGAAGGAAGGAAGGAAGGAAGGGGGACAGAGAAAGAAAAAGAAAGGAAGGAAGGGAAAGAGAGAGAAAGGAAGGGAGGAAGAAAGAAGGAGGGAGAAACAGAGAAAGAAAAAGGAAGGAAGGAGGAAGGAAGGGAGAGAGAGGAAGGAAGGGAAGAAGGAAGGAAGGAGGGAGGGGCAAAAAGAAAGAAAGGAAGGAAGGACAGAAGGAAGGAAGGGAGAGAGAAAGGAAGGGAAGAAGGAGGAAGAAAGAAGGAGAGAGGGAGGGACAGAGAAAAAAAGAAAGAAAGAGGGAGGGAGGAAAGAAGGAAGGAGGGAAAGAGGAAAAGGAAGGAAGAGAAAGAGGGAAAGGGAGGGAGGGAGGAAGAAAGAAGAAAGAAAGAAGGGAGGGACAGAGAAGAAAGAAAGAAAGAAAGAAAGAAAGGCTAAAGCCAAATTCTCATAACCTCCCCATTCTCTCTCCTTACCAAGCCAATAGTTCTTGTAATTGCTGGTGTCGTACAGGTGGGGGGGCAACAGGACCAGTCTGGTTTTCTCAACCCCCAATGAGCTGTAGATATCGGGGTTTTCAAAGAGGCCCAGTTCTACCACTTTGAATAAACAGATTAGCACTTCTTGGATGTCGTAATAATCGTCTCGGTCGACTTTGCCCAGGTTCCTCGCAGTCAGGATGGCCCACCGGCGTATCTATGGATTTGAAGCACCCCCCTCCGGATTACATACATACATAGGGAGATCACATGACTCTTGGGATGGCTGCAACTGCCATAAATGCATGCCAGTTGCCAAGCAACTGAATCCCAACATGACTTGGGATGCTGCAATGGTTAAGTGCAAGGTCTGGTTTTAATCCACTGTTTTTGGCTCTGTCGTAACTGAACAGTCATTAAAGGAATGGGTTTTAAACCAAGCACTACGTGTGCGCCCCAATTTATTTTATTTATTAATCAAATGGATCTGATAAGGTTACTCTGGGTGGTTTATTGGACACTGAATGAAATGCAGCATAAAACACATCCAAGGTCCTTATTCTGTTCGTCAATAAGGGCTTTAAAATTTAAAAAGTCAATTAAAATTGTAGCCTACTGCAAAAGCAAGAATCGATGTTCTTTTCGCCTCTTTCTACAAGAGCAACCAGCAAAAATATAATGCTCCCTCTTTAAACGTTGACTGCTAATGCCAGAATCTTAAACTCTAA
>NC_045556.1:33732711-33742711 GCF_009769535.1 Thamnophis elegans
GAGAGAAGAGACAGAATAGGAGAGAAAGAGAGAAAGAGAGAGAGAGAGAGAAGGGAGAGGTCGAACAGGAGACAAATAGACGATGGAGGTCCATCTCTGGGAATCAGAGATCATTGGAGCGGATGAACCCAACGGATAAAATAGTTATTATCAGATTAGCCTTTGGCCCATGAAAAGAACAGCTACTAACAGGACGTTCTTTCTCGTTAGTTAGCATTTAGATAAGGTTGAAGCCCGGGCATCAATAGGCATCAAAGCCCAAATCCTTTTTGTGAAGGGATTAATTTCTTGAAAGCCACAACCCCAATCCTGGCTCCTCTTCTCATTATTCGCGCTCGTCATTCTCAAAGTTAGATTGGAGATTAGATCATTTAGGCTTTTCGGCCGCCACCTCTGGAAGAAAAAAAAGAGAGAGAGAAAGAGAGAGAGAGAAGAAGAGAAGGCAGCATTCTTCACACGCCTCCCCCCCCCCCAGTCAATTTGGGACGTCGCTCAGCCTAATTCTGCTTCATTTAAACTTCATCAACTTTTGCAATCAAGTGGAAAGATCTTGAAATAGGTTTCCCCCCCATCAGCTTTTCCCTTTTTTTGTGAGTTAATTTATTCTGGGGTGGGTTTTTCCCCCCCTCTCCCCTTTCTCTTTTGCCCCCTCCTCATTCCACCCTTTGCTCTCTCTCCCTCTCTCTCTCTTTCTCTCTCCTCTTTTCCTTTCCGTCCTTCGCTCCCTCCTGATTATCTTTCTAATTCGTCCCCCCCTCCCTCCCTCTTTTCGCTCTCTTTCCCCCTGATGTCAAAAAATGAGATTACAGTATTTAAATGACTATGATAATCAATGCGGGGACCTGGAGCCGAGATTGAGGTTAATTTTTCTTAGCAGAACAAAGAAGCGTGATGCCGGTGGGAAATGGGGGAGTGCAATTTGTATTTGGGAAATCTCGGCTCGCCCGCTAACTAGATTGTCGACAACTTGTGGGTTGCGTGTGCCGTTTGTGCGTTTGAGACCCTCTGGGGAGGGCAGAAATGTAATTTGGAGCCGATAAACAGCTAACGGTCTTCGATCAGCAATTTTAATAGGCAGAGAAGTTACTTAAAGGTAAAGGTTCCCCTCGCACATATGTGCCAGTCGTTCCTGACTCTAGGGGGCGCTGCTCATCTCCGTTTCAAAACCGAAGAGCCAGCGCTGTCCGAAGACGTCTCCATGGTCATGTGGCGGGCATGACTCAATGCCGAAGGCACACGGAATGCTGCTCCCTTCCCACCAAAGGTGGTTCCTATTTTTCTACTTGCATTTTTTACGTGCTTTTGAACTGCTAGGTTGGCAGAAGCTGGGATGAGTCATGGGAGCTCACTCCGTTACGCAGCGCTAGGGATTCGAACTGCCAAACTGCCGACCTTTCTGATCGACAAGCTCAGCGTCTTAGCCCCTGAGCCACTGCATAGCTAAGTCACTTACATGCCATAATAAACAATGATATAATGGAGTAGGCCTGGCTCACCCGTAGTCCTCGACTTACGACTACAATGGACCCCAAACATTCCGTCGCTAAGCGGGACACTGGGTTCAGTGAGTTTCTTGACCCATTCGATGGCCTTCCTTGCCACTGTTGTTATAAGTGAATCATTCAGGTCGTTAGGTTAGGAACACGGTTGTTAAATGAAATTGATTTCCCCATTGACTTTGCTCGTCGTGAAAGGGGGACTCACGTGACTGCAGGACATTGCGACCGTCGTAAATATGAGTTAGTTGCCAAGTGTCTTGATCACTTCACTGCTGTTATAACTTTCAATTGATTGATAAGCAGGGATATTCTCTCTCTTTTTTCTCTCTTTCTCTGTCTCTTTTTTCTCTCTTTCTCTGTCTCTCTTCTCTTTCTGTCTCTCCTTTTTCTCTTTCTCTGTCTCTTTTTTCTCTCTCTGTCTCCCTTCTCTTTCTGTCCCTTTTTCTCTTTCTGTCTCTTTTTTCTCTCTCTGTCTCTCTTCTCTTTCTGTCTCTCTTTTTCTCGCTCTGTCTCTTTTCTCTCTGTGTCTCTCTTCTCTTTCTGTCTCTTTTTCTCTTTCTCTTTTTTCTCTCTCTGTTTCTCTTCTCTTTCTGTCTCTCTTCTCTTTCTGTCTCTTTTTCTCTTTCTCTGTCTCTTTTTTCTCTCTGTGTCTCTCTTCTCTTTCTGTCTCTCTTTCTCTTTCTATCTCTTTTCTCTCTCTGTCTCTCTTCTCTTTCTGTCTCTCTTTTTCTCTTTCTCCGTCTCTTTTCTCTCTCTCTGTCTCTCTTCTCCTTCTGTCTCTCTTTTTCTCTTTCTCTGACTTTTCTCTCTCTCTGTCTCTCTTCTCTTTTTGTCTCTCTTTTTCTCTCTCTTTGTCTCCATCTCTCTCTCTCTTTTTTTTTTTCTTCCTTCGTTTTCTTCCTCTTTAGGAAAAACGATCTTTATCGGTGCCGTCATAACTGTAAACAGTCGCTAAATGAACTGCCGTGATTCGTGAATTCATGTGTATATTATTATATCAAAGAAAAAAGTTGAGGCTGCATGTTGTTAACTTATTCTATTGCGCTAAATAAGAGTTAGAAGTCAACACATTTCCTTTCCCCCCTTTTTGCTCAACACATTTCCCCCTTCCTGTTTTCCTCCCCTACGCTGTGTTTTTCTTTGTATTTTGATAAATTAATTTTAAAAAAAATTGGAACCTGGAGAAAGATTGCATCTTCTGACCTATTTCATTCAAATTTGCATTAGCCCACTGGAGTTGGAGGATCCATAATTTTCATAAATTAAATCGAGTAAATAATACTGTAATACTCCAGTGAATTATTCAAACGTTTCTTTCTTTTGTCCGTTAGAAATTACACTTGAGTAACAGTTTTCAAAGTTTTCCAGGGCCCAGTTTCCCAGTGGTTTTTCTGAGCCATGATATAAGTCCATGGCTGGCACATTCACACAACACTCAAATCCACATGCAGGGAATTGTGCGAACTCAACTTCTCCATTTGGAAAGTTGATCTTTGTAAAATGCACCCGTTCTTACTGAAGACATGGATGAGCCTTGAAAGCGACATAATGTGCATTTGTTGATCTTCATTGACTTCTTCTGCGCAATATCCAAAATCCAGACATACCAAATTTCATTGTAAAAGAAGATGGGGAAGGAAGGAAGGAAGGAAGGAAGGAAGGGGGAGAGGAGGAGGAGAAAAAGAAAGAAAGAAGAAAAGAGAAAGGAAAAGACATGAAAGGGGAAGGGAAAGGAAGAAAAGAGAAAGGGAAGAAAGAGAAAGAAAAGGAAAGAGAAAGGAAATGACAAATGAAAGGGGAAGGGAAGGGAAAGAAACGAAAGGAAGGGAAAAGGGATGAAAGAGGAAGGGAAGGGGGAATATAAGAAGGGAAAAGGGAAAGGAGGGAGGGAAGGAGGGAAGGAAGGGGGAGAGGAGGAGGAGAAAGAAGAAAGAAAAGAGAAAGAGAAAGGAAAGGAAAAGACAGATGAAAGAGGAAGGGAAAGGAAGAAAAGAGAAAGAAGAAAGAGAAAGAAAGCAAAAGAGAAAGGAAATGACAGATGAAAGGGGGAGGGAAGGGAAAGAAAGGGAAGGGAAGGAAGGGAAAGGGGATGAAAGAAGAAGGGAAGGAGGAATAGAAGAAGGGAAAAGGGAGAGGAGGGAGGGAAGGAGGGAAGAAAGGGGGAGGGAGAGGAGGAGAAGAAAAAAGAAAGACAGAAAGAAAGAAGAAAGGAAAGAGAAAGGAAATGAGAGATGAAGGGAAGGATGGAAGAGGAAGGGAAGGGGAGAAGAAGGGGAAGGGGAGAGAAGGAAGAGGAGAAAGAAGAAGAAAGAGGAAGAAAGATCACCATTATTGTTATCATCATCATCTACACTGGGGAAATTTACACCTTAAAGACTTGAACCTTGCAACCTTCGCCTAAACCAAGAACATTATTTGGCCAATTTCCATTTAAAAAAAAAAAAAGTCTTGAGGAAGATACCCAGATAATTTTCTAAGCCTGGGGAAGAGCTGCCTTTCCAAATCCATTCAATTGGGGACACAGAGGTTGGAAAACGAGGCAGTTTTCTCCTTTGGATGGAACTTGTTAACCGTTGGGGAGAGGGGCGTGTGAAGAAATCCTATTTTAGGGACCCCGAGTTTGCTCTCCTAATTGAGATAGCAAGAAAGCACCGTCTCGATTAGGAAAAAAAAAAGAAAGGAAAGGAAAGTGGGGGAAAAGGCAACAGAAGGACTTGTATGAAGGAAAGCTCTTCGTGTTAAGGACTGTTTGTTTTATTACCGCAGCCTGCCTGGTTAATCATGTTCTTTTGCAACAGGCTAGTTTCAAGCTAATATTGACTTGCTGAGGGGAAATTAAAACACCATTAAGAAAGGTGTACAGTAGCTGCTTCTCCCTCCAACAAACCTCGTCCTTAATTGGTTTTGTCAGATATCACTTAACTCCCGAGAAGCAATCAAGGGGGACAACGAGAGAGAGAGAGACAGAGAGACAGAGAGAGAAGGAGAGACAGAGAGACAGAGACAGACAAACAGACAGAGACAGGCAGAGACGGACAGACAAACACAAGAAAGAGAAAGAGAGACTGAGATAGAGAGACAAAGGCAGAGAAAGACACAAAGAGAGAGAGACAGACAGACACAGAGAGAGAGAAAGAAATAGAGACAAAGACAGAGAAAGACACACAGAGAGACAGAGAGAGAGAGAGAGAGAGAGAGAGAGACAGAGAGAGTAAGAGAAAGAAATAGAGAAAGTGAGAAAAAAGAGAGACAAAGAAAGACAGAGAAAGAGAGAGATACAAAAAGAGAAAGAAAAGAGAGAGAGATAAAGAGAAAGAAAGAAAGAGAGAGAGACAGACAGAGGAAGAAATAGAGAAAGAGTGAGAAAAAAGAGAGACAGAGAGAAAGACAGAGAAAGAGAGAGATACAAAAAGAGAAAGAGATAAAGAGAGATAAAGAGAAAGAAAGAGAGAGATACAAAAAGAGAAAACGATAGAGAGAGATAAAGAGAAAGAAAGAGACAGAGAAAGAGAAGCAGAGAAAAAGAGAGAGAGAAAGAGCGACAGAGAGAGAGAGAGAGAGAAAAAAAGACTGAGAGAGTAAGAGATAGAAAGAGAGAACGATAGAGACACAGAGAGAGAGAAGACAAGGCAATCGGTGTGGGGGGAATGTCATACACCTTCTCTCTCCCCCCCAAAAAAAATTAAACGAACAAGGCAATAAAACAGATCTTTTCCAGGAATGAGAAAGAGGGACGCATCGCCTTTAAGGAGGAAAAATTAAATTAAAAAAAAAAAAAAAATAGCCAGAATGGGTTGAGACACCCAGACGTCCAATCAGCATATGGCTACATTAAAAAAGAAGGCAAAAAAACAAAGGAGGGGGGTATTGTAAGCGATTAATTATATTTTATGTAAACAGCTGCTCTCTTTAATGGCGAGACTTGTTCCACCGTTTTCCGCTGAGGTCGTGTCTCTATTTTTTCCTCCCTAGGGCTGTCTCCAAAATTTTGAGGAGGGGGGTGATTAAAATGAACCACTGAGATGGAGAGGGGGAGGAATTCATCATTTTCAAAATAGCTGGTCCCCTTCTATTAAATCAGTGCTAGGTTTCCTATTTTTATAAAAACGGGACTTGGGTTCAAAAACACGACGCAGAATTTCCCGGAGCATAGCTCCATCCGACTTATTTGAGATACAACTTATCTTTGGGGCTAAAGTTGTTGTTGTTGTTGTTGTTACTATCACTATTATTTTGCAGCGGGCACACTGAGGTAGTGGAATGTGAGGCAACTGGCAGTTGGAACAGAGTTCTTTTCAGGTGGGGAGGGGGAGTAGAATGCCTTAGCATCAGAGCGTGTTAATAACTGCATAAGAAATATTAACGATCAGATGGTCATTTCTAAAAATCCTTTCTTAGCGAGCACCTAGAAGCCGAGAGGAACATACGTGTCAAATTTCAAGTTTGTAGGCTTTACGGTTCTGGAGATTTCGTGATGAGTGAGTGAGAAATTGGAAAGAGACATAGAACATATCATTAAAGGACATTATAACGGAATTTTGAAAGCCTGAGGGAGACGCCGTCTTCCCCCTCTTATGCCTAAGACAGGGGTTGACAACTTGCGGCTCTGGAGACACATGCGGCTCATTCATCCCTCTGCTGTGACCCCCTGTCGTTGGTGGGCTCCTATCGGTTTGGATCGGTTTAGCCGAACCGGTAGTGGTTTGGCGGCCTGGGTCGCTGAACTGGCACAGCCATCTTGTTTTTTTGTTTCTGCACATGCGCAGAACAGTTTTTATTGCACTGCATATCAAGCACCCGCACAAAGCACCCACAAGCGAACCTTCAGTACTGACTGCCGGTAACCACCCCTGGGAAGCACGGTACACCAGGAGGAGAGACTATGGCAAGGGGCGGGTTTTCCGGTCAGCTCCACAATTGATAGGGCTTTCGGTTACGACAAGTAGAGGAAAAAGGATGCCACGCTAGGAGGAGACTCTATGGTGGTGGAAGCGGACTTCCGGTTGGCTCCAGAATTGAACGGGGGGGGGCTTCCAGTTAGGCCCTTTGTGGCTCTTTGAGAGTTTAGGGTTGCCGACCCCTGGCCTAAGAGAATCAAGGAAGGGCAATCATGAGTTTCTTTCTCACTCTTTCCTTCCCTCAGCCGGTGCTTATATCTCTATCTCTATCTCTATCTCTATCTCTATCTCTATCTCTATCTCTATCTCTATCTCTATCTCTATCTCTATATCTATATCTATATCTATATCTATATCTATATCTATATCTATATCTATCTATATCTATATCCCGCTCTTATGCCTAAGAGAATCAAGGAAGGGCAATCATGAGGTTCTTTCTCACTCTTCCCTGAACTCAGCCGGTGCTTATATATATATATATATATATATATATATATATATATATATATATATATATATATGTGTGTGTGTGTGTGTGTGTGTGTGTGTGTGTGTGTGTGTGTGTGTGTGTGTGTATACACATACACACACACACACACACACACATATATATATATTTATCATATATATATATGATAAATATATATTTATTTATCAGCATAAATATAACAAATGTAACAAAAAAGGCAACAGTAAAAAAAATATTGGGTTTCTGTCTGGATGGTCTCTTGTGACGAGCCTAATGACAGAGAGTGGAAGTGTGACCTTCCTCCCGTACTTGGGCATACCAAGGGTTGTGACTTTAAGTATATACCTCCCACCCTGGCTGGCTGATAAAGGAGTCGTTCTCTGTAGCTCAAATGGTTAACTCCCTGCCTGGGAGGCAATAGAGCACAGGTTCGATTCCCAAAAACTTGGGTATGGCTAGCTGATGAGAGCTAAATAGCTTGAAATAGATCTATACTAGTCTCCCCTTTATTTATTTATCAGCATAAATATAACATACATACATACATACATACATACATACATACATACATATATATATATATATATATATATATATATATATATATAATATCCTTCTTCCCCCTCTTATGCCTAAGAGAATTAAGGTAGGGCAATCATGAGGTTCTTTCTCACTCTTCCCTGAACTCAGCCGGTGCTTATATATATATATATATATATATGTATGTATGTATGTATGTATGTATGTATGTATGTATGTATGTATGTATATATGTATATGTTTATATATATATCTTTCTTCCCGCTCTAAGAGAATCAAGGAAGGGCAATCTTGAGTTTCTTTCTCACCCTTTCCTGTTTTCTACTCCTCCTTCATGGTGATCTCTGCACTTTTCTACACAACTGCAAATGGAAAAACCTGAGTAACTCATAGAGGGGGGTGGGCTAAGGCTTTGTAGCTAGCAGACCCTTGACCCGAGTACGACGTCGACGCTCACAGCTCAGGCTTTGAACCCACAGCATCTGGCCAAAAGACGCATTTCTCCGCAGCCTGCCTCCTTGTCAAAGGCAGCCCTCCCCGCCATCAGCTCCCAGGAGTTAGGCTGGACTTGTACCTGTAATTACTGGGTAAAATCAACTTCTTAATAGAATTACATCGGGGGGGGGGCAGCGCAGTGTATATTAAATGTAAAAACCAGCCATAATTCACCCACGAGGTGATGCCGGTGGGGAAAACGGAAGGCATTTCAGGCTCGCCGAGTTTAAATGAAGGCAGGGAAGGCCAGCCACATGCAAAAGAGCTCGCTGAAAAGGCACCGTAGATTTTTGCATTATTGTTTTAGCATTTAATGACTGGGAAAGCAATAAATTGACCCACAGGGGAAGCTGCGGCGATGTTTGCCACGCTTGTTTGCAATTTAGCGCAAGGAGACATTTCCCTGCATTTCTTCTCTTCCTTTTCCTTGTTAAGGGGATCTGGTCTTTTCTGTGCCCCCCCCAAAAAACTCATCAAGGTATATACACCTGGAGAACACTCGAAGCTCATGTATCCTAGCAGTTCTCGACCTACGACCACAATTGGAACTGTTGCTAAGCAAGGGCGGCACCTGATTTTATGACCCTTTTGCGGGGGGGGGCAAGGTTGTTGTGAATAATACTGCGGTTGTTAAATGAATCGTGTAGTCGGTATGCCAAACCAGCTTCCCCCAATTGACTTTGCTTGTCAGAAGCTGGTTAGAAAGGTCACAGGAAGCAGGAAAATGGAGGTGGAGGGAGGAAGAGGAGGAGAAGAGGAAGGGGAGGGGAAGGGGAATAGCGGGAGGAGGAGGAGGAGGAGAAGAAGAGGAGGAGAAGGAGGAAGAAGAAGAAGGAGAAGGTTGAGAAGAAGAGGAAGACAAAGAGAAAGGAGGAGGAGGAAAAGAAAGGAGAAGGTTGAGAAAAAGAGGAAGACAAAGAGGAAGATGAAGAAGAAGAGGAGGAGGAGGAATAGGGGGAGGAGAAGGTTGAGAAGAAGAGGAAGACAAAGAGAAAGAAGGAGGAGGAGGAGAGGAAGGAGGAAGAAAAGAAAGGAGAAGATTGAGGAGAAGAGGAAGACAAAGAAGAAGGAGGAGAAAAGGAAGGAGGGGGGAGAAAGTTGAGAAAAAGAGGAAGACGAAGAAGAGGAAGAGGAGGAGGAGGAGGAAGACAAAGAGGAATGAGGAGGAGGAGGAGGAGAGGAAGGGGAGGGGAAGGGGAATAGGGGGAGGAGGAGGAGGAGAAGAAGAAGAAGAAGAAGAGGAGGAGAAGGAGGAAGAAGAGGAAGGGGGAGGAGAAAAGGAAGGAGGAGGAGGAAGAAAGTTGAGAAGAAGAGGAAGATGAAGAAGAAGAGGGGGGAGGAGGAGAAGAGGAGGAGGAGAAGAAAGGAGAAGCTTGAGAAAAAGAGGAAGACAAAGAGGAAGATGAAGAAGAAGAGGAGGAGGAGGAATAGGGGGAGGAGAAGGTTGAGAAGAAGAGGAAGACAAAGAGAAAGAAGGAGGAGGAGGAGAGGAAGAAGGAAGAAAAGAAAGGAGAAGATTGAGGAGAAGAGGAAGACAAAGAGGAAGAAGAAGAAGGAGAAAAGGAAGGAGGGGGGAGGAAGTTGAGAAAAAGAGGAAGACGAAGAAGAGGAAGAGAAGGAAGAAGACAAAGAGGAATGAAGAGGAGGAGGAGGAGGAGGAGGAGGAGGAGGAGGAAGAGGAAGAAGAAGAAGAAGAAGAAGAAGAAGAAGAAGAAGAAGAAGAAGAAGAAGAAGAAGAAGAAGAAGAAGAAGAAAGGGGCTTACTTTCTTTTGACCTCTGAAATAAGAGCTTGGCCTTATTTTTGGGGAGCTCTTATTATTTCTGGGGTGGTGCAGGAGCCCCCTTAACCTCGGCCCACAGATCAGCTGATCCAGAGAGGGCCAGAAGTTCTGTCTCTGTTCCTGGCACCCTCTTGTCAGCCTTAGCGTCGCTTGTCCTGCCTCGCGTTGTCCTGCGCATGCGTTTAAACCTTTTCGCGGTGGACTTATTTTCGGAGGAGGGCTTCTTTTAGCGCATGCTCTCGAAAGCCCAATTGCTCTGATTTATCCAGGGAGGCCTTATTTTCGGGGAAACGGGGTACCAAATGGCAGTAATT
>NC_045556.1:33747711-33840211 GCF_009769535.1 Thamnophis elegans
CCACTCAGTAGCTTGTCATTCATTAGAAAAGCCTGCTGTTCTTTTTTTCCCCTTCCTTCCCCCCCACCCCCACTTTCCCCCCACCCCCTTCAATAATCACAGCCTGGATTCCCACCATCCCTTTTCCCCCAAAGCATCACTTGGTGCTTCCAGAGGCTGGTTCAGTCTGGTGGAGCCGCCAACAGACACCAAACAGGCTGTGATTCTCTTGTCTTCCAAGAGTGGGTGAGGTTGAGGAAGAGTTCCCTGGAAGAGGCTTATTATTGTTTTTCCAAAGCCCTTTGGAATTCTTTTCTTTCTTTTCTCTTTCTTTCTTTCATTCCCTCTCTCTGTTTCTCTCTCGTTACTCTCTTCAAGGAAAGACACTTGCTTATAGCATCCCCCTCATACCATCTTTCATCCAGCCAGCCACCCACCCACCGTATCCATCCATCCATCCATCCATCCACCTACCTACTTAATCTATTGATTTATCTATCTATTTATACATCAACCCACCCACCCATCCACCTACCGACTGTCTCTATCTATCTATCCATCCATTCCATTCCAATCCATCCATCCATCCATCCATCCATCCATCCATCCACCCACCTACCCACCCACCTACTTACCTCTCTACCTATCTACTGTATCTATTTATTTATCCATACATATATATACATCTACCTACATACCTACCTACCTAATCTATCTATTTATCTATCCATCCATCCACCCACCCACCCACCTACCTACTTAATCTATTTATCTATCCATCCACCCACCCACCTACCTACTGTATCTATCTATCTATCTATCTATCTATCTATCTATCTATCTATCTATCTATCTATCATCTATCTATCATCTATCTATCATCTATCTATCTCTATCTATCTATCTATCTATCTATCTATCTATCTATCTCTATCTCTATCTCTATCTATCTATCTATCTATCTATCTATCTATCTATCTATCATCTATCTATCATTTATCTGCCCATCCCTATCTATCTATCTATCTATCTATCTATCTATCTATCTATCTATCTATCTATCTATCTATCTATATCTTATCTATCTATCTATCTGTATCTTATCTATTTACCTATCTATCTATATTTTATCTTATCTATATATCTATATATCTATATATCTATCTCTTATCTATGTATCTTATCTCTCTCTCTCTCTCTATCGATCTATTTTATCTATCTTGTTTGTCTGTCTGTCTATCTATCTATCTATCTATCCATCCATCCATCCATCCATCCATCCATCCATCCATCCACCCACCCACCCATCCATCCATCCACCCACCCACCCACCCACCCACCTACTTGCCTATCTACCAACCTACTGTATCTATTTATTTATCCATCCATCCATCCATCCATCTACCCACCTACCTACCTTGTCTGGGCCTGGGTGCTTTGTAAAATAGGTGGCATTCCTGGTCCCCTGGGGTTCACTCAACCGAACGGGGCCCCACCCATATCCCCCCCAATCCCCGGTGTATTGTCGCCGAGACCCAACCTTCCCTGAATGTAATCAAACATCACGCTAAGTAGCAAATAAATCTCTCCATCTCTTTAAGCTGCGCAGCGAGATCATGTAAATGCAAATGAGAAGCTGGAGATCAATCTGTGGTTGGGGTGGGGTGGGGGGGATATGTCGGAGGGAGGGAACGGTTGGAGGGGAGCAGGACATCCCTGGAAGTGCTCTGATCACCAGGAGCCATAAATCAGGGAACGATCCTTGTAATGGGGAGGGCCCCTGAAGGAAGAATGGAAAGAAAAGAAGGAAGGAAAAAGGAAAGAAGGAAGGAGGGAGGGAGGGAGGAAGGAAGGAAGGAAGGAAGGAAGGAAGGAAGGAAGGAAGGAAATAATCCATATGGGGCATCTTGGAAAAATAGAGTTGGTTTTAATTAGAACAATGAGGTGGGAAATAAGGCCGGTGAAATAGCATCTTAATGAGATTTAATGACGTTTAATGAAGTTATCCACTCTTGAGGACAGCCGTGGAGGGCAGGAAGAATGCTAGTTTCTACCCAGGGAGTGGGAAATCCTATGTTGAATGAGTGCAGGAGGATGGGATATGCCATCTGTTTTTTAGGGTGAAATTAAAAACAAATTAAAAAAACCAACCAAAGTGGGTGTCATTTGATCAGGATTTGGGGTTTCCCCACCCCCAAATTGTGCTTTAGATTTTTATGTCTGGGGAGAAGAGGGGAAAAAACCTTCCAACTTGATTCAGGCAGAGAGAGAGAGACAGACAGACAGACAGACAGAGAGACAGAGAGAGAGAGAGAGACAGAGAGAGACAGAGAGAAAGAGACAGAGACAGAGAGAGACAGACAGACAGACAGACAGCGACAGAGAGAGAGAGACAGACAGAAACAGACAGAGACAGACAGACAGACACAGACAGAGAGAGGGGGGGACAGACAGAGAGAGAGAGACAGACAGAAACAGACAGAGACAGACAGACAGAAACAGACAGAGAGAGGGGGGGACAGACAGAGAGAGAGAGAGAGACAGAGAGACAGAAACAGACAGACAGAGAGAGAGAGAGACAGACAGAGAGACAGACAGAGAGAGAGAGAGAGAGACAGAAACAGACAGACAGACAGAGACAGACAGACAGAGAGACAGAGAGACAGAGAGAGACAGAGAGACAGACAGAGAGAAACAGAGAGAGAGAGAGAGACAGAGACAGACAGACAGACAGAGAGAGAGAGAGAGAGAGAGAGAGAGAGAGAGAGAGAGAGATTCACCATTGATATTCAACCATTGAAAGAGTGAATGATGGATCCAAAGCTAAGTCATCAAGGACGAAGCTTGATGATGATGATGAAGAAGAAGAAGAGTTGGAAGGGACCTTGGGAGGCCCTATAGTCCAACCCCCTGCTTGACTAGGAAGAATCCACCCAGAAGGGCAGCCACAGAACACAGAAGGAGGTTGTGTCTTGACAAATCCCCTGTGCTTCTTCCAACATCCCTTTGACGGATGGGCCAAGTCAGGAGAAAGATCAACGGTTGAACAAGAAGAAAATTGGCTGGCCAAGACAAATATGTCCAGCGTTGAATGAATGGCTTTAATGAAGCTTGAAGAGACACGACAGCCAGCCACCACCCACCCGCTTTTATTTAGTTTTCAAATTAACTCCCTTTCTTTCCCCCGAGGTGTGTCCCCACCCGGGGGGCAGGTTGTTGTTGTGGTGTCTGTGGGATTCATTGATTCCCCTCGATTGTCCTTTTTGTCTTGTCCGAAGTCTCCATGGTGAAGCCAGGTCGAGATTAGCTGCAAAGCTTTGAAAGTGTCTGTCTCTTTTTTGTCAGAAATGGTGGAGGAGGAGGAGGAGAAGTGAGGTTGGGATGGCCAGCAGTGCGGGTGGGAATCCCCCGCATCTTTCTAAGCTCGGAGTGGGGTCAACGCACAATGGGGAAATTGCTTTTCGCTGCTTCTCCTCCTCCTTCCCCCCTAAGCAGGCTGCAAATCCCTCCGGCCAAAAATGCTTAAAATGTTGGGGGGGGGGGTTTCCCCCCCCAATTTTCAAGTCAAGCCCACCCACAGGTTGTTAAGAAAAAAAAACCCTCCAGTCACCAATGAGAGGAAGAGTGGGAAACAGAGGAGAGAAGAAAGTTAGGAAGAGAGGGATAAGAGAGAGGGTATGGGGGGAAGATGAGGAGGATAAGGAGGAGTGGAATGAAGAGAAAGGAGAAGGAGAAAGGAAGGGGAAATAGAATAGGAAAGGATGTTGGAGGGAAGAAAGGAGGTAGGAGAGAGGCAGAAGAAAGAGGTGTATGGAGAGCAGAAGAGCTAATAATGGGTTTTTATCTTTCTGGGCGTTGATGACAAGAGGAACTGGTGTAATTACTACTTAATACAATAGGATATTGGCTATGTAATAGTATACATATGATTCTATGTTATTAAAATGGAAAATAAAAAAGTATATTTGAAAAAAAAAGAAAGAAAAAAACCCCCTCACTACTCTGTGTATCAGATAGGGCTAAAAATCTCTCGGTGGGTTTCCAAATTAGACGCCAGGAAAGGGACTGGATCAAATCCCCCCCTTTTTTTAAGCCACGGAAAATCAAAAGTTTTAAAGAAGTTTGGTGCAGTTGTGTACCAGTTGTGCGAAGCGGTGAGTAAAGGGAGTCCTTGAATTACGGCCACAATTGGGATCCTGTTGCTAAGCGACGTGGTTGTTAAGTGAGTCGGGCCCCAGACAACCCTTTTCCCCACAGTTGTTATCTGAGTGGCTGTAGAAGATGAATAACAGAGTTGGAAGGGACCTCGGAGGTCTTCTAGTCCAACCCCCTGCTCAGGCAAGAAACCCTATGCATTTTGCTGATCCACTAATTTGGTCACTTTGTTGAAAAATGAAATAAGATTTGTTCTTCTCTTCTCCTCTCCTCTTCTGTTCTAGCCATCCCGTTATTCTATTCTATTCTATTCTATTCTACTCCACTCTATTCTAATTGCTATTCTATTCTATTCTATTCTATTCTATTCTATTCTATTCTATTCTATTCTACTCTAATCGCTATTCTATTCTATTCTATTCTATACTCTATTCTAATTGCTATTCTATTCTACTCTACTCTAATTGCTATTCTACTCTATTCTAATTGCTATTCTATTCTAATTGCTATTCTACTCTAATCACTATTCTATTCTATTCTATATTCTAATTGCTATTCTACTCTAATCACTATTCTATTCTATTCTATTCTATTCTACTCTATTCTAATTGCTATTCTATTCTATTCTACTCTACGCTAATTGCTATTCTACTCTACTCTATTCTACTCTATTCTATTCTATTCTACTCTACTCCACTCTATTCTAATTGCTATTCTATTCTATTCTACTCTATTCTAATTGATATTCTATTCTATTCTATTCTAATCACTATTCTATTCTATTTTACTCTATTCTAATTGCTATTCTATTCTATTCTATTCTACTCTAATCACTATTCTATTCTACTCTATTCTATTCTTGCTATTCTATTCTATTCTATTCTATTCTACTCTACTCCACTCTATTCTAATTGCTATTCTATTCTATTCCATTTTCTATTATTCTACTGTTTCTATTCTATTCTGTTCTGTTCTATACAATAGCTTGTGTTGATTAAAATCTGTTCTGCAAACAAGCCACTCACTTAGCATCTGCAAATAAATCCATTTGTTTAACTACCCTGGCCAAAAAGAAAAAAAAGTCGTAAACTGGGCAGGTCTCACTTCACGACTGCTTCGCTTAGTGATGGAATTTCTGAGCGTAAACCGAGGACTACCTGTGCAATCCTAGCGGTTGATGGGGGAGAGGCCTGCCAAAGATACACGTTGATGGACAACCCTCTTGACGAATTTGCGTTTCTCGTTTGCAGACCGAACTTGGGAAGCCCCGTAGAAGCAACTACACTCTTCCTGGTTATGATTTCAACTACGGCTTGTATTTGCACGGAATGGATGGAGGCGTTCCGGAAGGTGAGCGGCAGTGGTGGGTTTCAAAAAATTTTGGAACCTATTCTGTGGGTGTGGCCTCCTTTGTGGGAGTGGCTTGCCGGCCATGTGACCTGGTGGGAGTGGCTTGCTGGCCATGTGTTCTCTCTCTCTCTCTCTCTCTCTCTCTCTCTCTCTCTCTCCTTCCTTTTGTCTCTCTGTCCCTTTTTTCTTTTTTTCTTTCATCTCTCTCTCACTCTTTTTCTTTCTTTTTTCTTTTTTCTTTATTTATTTCTTCCTTTCTCTCTCTCTCTCTCTCTCTCTGTGTCAGTCTGTGTGTGTGTGTGTGTGTGTGTGTGTCAGTGGTGGGTTTCAAAAATTTTTCGAACCTACTCTGTGGGTGTGGCCTCCTTTGTGGGAGTGGCTTGCTGGCCATGTGACCTGGTGGGAGTGGCTTGCCGGCCATGTGTTCTCTCTCTCTCTCTCTCTCTCTCTCTCTCTCTCTTTCCTTCCTTTTGTCTCTCTGTCCCTTTATTCTTTTTTTCTTTCATCTCTCTCTCACTCTTTTTCTTCCTTTTTTCTTTTTTCTTTATTTATTTCTTCCTTTCTTTCTTTCTCTCTCTCTCTTTCTCTGTGTCAGTCTGTGTGTGGGGGGGGGGCAGTGGTGGGTTTCAAAAAGGGTTGGAACCTCTTCTGTAGGTGTGGCCTGCTTTCCGGGTCCACTGGTGGAACCTCTTCTAACCGGTTTGTAGATTTGACAAACCGGTTCTACCGAATAGGTGCGAACTGGTAGGAACCCACCTCTGGTGAGCAGATTGATAACGCTGATCACGTATAGATCTTGGCATGAGAAAGAAGAAGCCCCTTCCACCGCCAGCAGCTGGAGAAGCGTTGTGGTGTGTTTCTCACCCATCTTCAAACTCCAGAAAGTTTCTTTTTTTTTAAAAAAAAGAAAGTTCTTATTTTTAGACAGACGCAGACAAACAAAACCTAAAACCTAAAGCCATCTTCCATCACATACGGTGTGTCGATTGGTGACAAGGTTTTTGTGCATCCTTTCCACAGTCCTCACTTAATGATTTATATGAAATCACATATTATCAAATCAAATATATTTGTACACATTATTATTGTTGTACCTCGTTTATTTGACTATCCCTATTATTCCTTCGCTTTGAACGAGATATTCTAGGTATTGCATTCATTTATATTATAATAACAATCCATTACATCATCTTGAATCTATCCATATCTTTATGTTATATTCTGTATCATTCTATTATTCTTGCATTTATAACATTCTCTAACATCTAAAATAAAAACAAAAAACATTTCCATGTTTTTTTTTAACCTAACCACGGATAAAATAGATCCCGTATCTTATAATATTGAAAGTAACAAACCTAGCTGAGATGGCTAAAATATCTGCATATCTTAAGGACCATTCAAATGAGAGATATAAATTGGCCTGGAAAAGATGGATAGATTATATTCAAAATAAATATGGGACTAAGAAATTTCAGATAGCTTATGTACGATTAAAGAATTTAGGAAGGATATAAATTGTTTAGAGTTAGCCTAGCAAGGAGGAGTTAAAGCTCAAGTGAAAGATGGTATCAAGTTTTTTTTTCTTTTAAGTTTATTTAGGCATGTTTTTGTTAAAGATTTATTTATTTATTATTTATTTATTTATTTATTAGACTTATATACCGCTTCATAGGGCTTTCAGCCCTCTCTAAGCAGTTTACAAATTTTTTGAAGCAAATTGAGTCAGCAACTTGCCCCCACAGTCCGGGTCCTCATTTGACCCACCTCGGAAAGATGGAAGGCTGAGTTGACCTTCAGCCGGTGAGATTTGAACCGCTGAACTGCAGATCACAGTCAGCTAAAGTGGCCTGCAGTGCTGCACCCTAACCACTGCGCCACCTCGGCTCTTTTATACCTTGTATTGGTTTCTGGGAAGTCGGTGGGGGGAAGGTTGGGGGGGGGGTTTGGGGTTGGAGGATGGAGGGAGGGAAGTAAATTATTTGTAAAAGTTTGTTTTTTAAAATTTTCAATAAAAAAATATTGTTTATCTTCCTGTTCTCTAATTTCTCATTTCATCTTTTAACGTCCGCGCTCTCCTTAACTCCTCCTCCTCCTCCTTTCCCCAGCCATTTGCCACTGGCACGTCCTGAAGCCCAGAATTATCTTGGAGAAGGAGAAGCCCCGTGACTACATGACCACCAACGTCCATGCGGTGAAGGACGGCTACGTCACGGCCCACGAGCAGAACCTCTACCGCAAGATGAAGGATTTCCACGTCAACATAGAGGACGAGCGCCGGTTCAAGAGGACACCCCCCAAAGTCCCTGCAGATATGACCTACGGAAGACCAGCACGGTGAGAGGCAGAGGGGTTCCCACCCAAGGGTTTTGGGGTTGCAGATCTAAACCCAACCGTCTTTGTTGAAATCCGTTTTTATTTATGGAGTCTTACTCTCTGTTGGGGTCACAGGGAACCTCTGGTTGGGTAGGCTGAGCTTCCCAGGGACCAGGAAGTCCTCGACTTAGAACCAGGGGTGAAATCTACTGACCTTCGCTACTGGTTCGCAAACACGCACACACACTCTCGCTCCACCTGCAGGACCTCCCGCGCACACGGACAGCATTAATAGGGGACATGATGACGTCCGGGCAGGTGGGCGGAGCCTGCTACCAAGCGCACCTGCAAAGGTGAGCCAACAGTGAGTTAACTAGGAGGCTGAAGGATAAAACATATGAGGAATGATTGCAGGAACTGGGTATGTCTACTTTAATGAAAAGAAGGACTAGGGGAGACATGATAGCAGTCTTCCAATATCTCAGGGGTTGCCACAAAGAAGAGGGAGTCAAGCGATTCTCCAAGGCACCTGAGTGTAGAACAAGAAGCAATGGGTGGAAACTAATCAAGGAGAGAAGCAACCTAGAAAGAAGGAGAAATTTTCTGAGAGTGAGAACAATTAATCAGTGGAACAACTTGCCTCCAGAAGTTGTGAATGCTCCAACACTGGACGTTTTAAAGTAAAGATTAGATATCCATTTGTCTGAAGTGGTGTAGGGTTTCTTGCCTAAGCAGGGAGTTGTACTAGAAGACCTCCAAGGTCCCAATTCTGTTATTCTATTCTATTCTATTCTATTCTAGATATATAGATAGATGATAGATAGATGATAGATGATAGATAGATAGATAGATAGATAGATAGTAAATAGAGAGGTAGATACACAGATCTAGAGATATAGAGAGATATAGAGAGAAGTAGAGGTAGAGACAGACAGACAGACAGATATGGATGGATGGATGGATGGATGGATGGGTGATTAGTAGATAGAAAGATAGGTAAATGATAGATAGATAGATAGATAGATAGATAGATAGATAGATAGATAGATAGATAGATAGGAAGGTAGGTAGGTAGGTAGGTAGGTAGATGATAGATAGATAGATAGATAGATAGATAGATAGATAGATAGATAGATAGATAGATAGATAGATAGGTCGGTAGGTAGGTAGGTAGGTATGTAGGTAGATGATAGATAGATAGATAGATAGATAGATAGATAGATAGATAGATAGATGATAGATAGATAGATAGATAGATAGATAGATAGATAGATAGATAGATATATAGATATATAGATAACGTTGATTATTTCACCCAGCAAGCAGCCTCTTTTCCACTGTGGAAAATTCCTGGCTCCTGGTAAAAGTGCTCGGTGATAGATTTCATTTTAAAAAGCTAATTGGTACTAAAGATTTTATTTCCCTTGTTTAAATAAAAAAGTACGGAAAGGTAAGAGGGAAGAGCTATTTGCGGGCGGGGGGGAGGGTGATTAAAGAGGCAACCCGCCAGCAAATGGCACCGATTTGCATATGCAAATGGGATGGATTTTAAAATGGTCTTTAATGACCATTTTCATCGCAGGCATTAACATTAATTGCAGCCATATGAAAATGAGGCATTGGGGCGGCTGTTTAGCCGCCCGAAACCCCTGGCCATAAAGCTTTATCTTGATTACAACTAGCCATCATGGCTATGACAAGGATTGCCGGTCGAGATGGCAAACAAAGAGCTTTTAAGATGGGTGGGGGGGGAAATGGGTCTCTCTCCCAACAAGCTGCCCACCACCAGCTCCAAATTCGCTTTATTTCTTCATAAACGGAGGTTAAGTGACTGCCCAGGAAAAAACACCCAAGAGTCGCCTATCCCCATCCTTGTTTTCATATTAATAAATAACACGGGACATCCATCCCAACCCGGAAAAATGGCAAAGATATATTTTTTTTGCCCAACATCTGGGGAGGGGCAGAAAAAGGAGGGGAGCTATTCATTTTCCAGTTATTAGAATCCGTTTCCAATCTTCTTTAATTGTTGCCTTTTAGGTCGCCTGGACTGCAGGCGTTTATTCCCCCACTTTAAAAAAAAATCAGGGTGTGTAGATCAAAGCTAATTATTGGATTATTACGGCCACTTTGGGTTAAAAGGGGAAAAAAAAACCGAGAAGGAGGAGGGAGCGGGGGAAGGGGTTTAACCCCTTATTCTGGATTGGTAAATTTAGGAGCTGGTCCCCCAATGCTGTGTAGGGCCTGCTAAAAATCCCAGCTACAAAGAGATTTGGAGACTCTAGAAAGAGGGCAGAGAAGAGCAACAAAGATGATTAGGGGACTGGAGGCTAAAATGAATGAAGAACGGTTGCGGGAACTGGGTCTCTCTAGTTTATTGAAAAGAAGGACTAGGGGTGACATGATAGAAGTCTTCCAATATCTCAGGGGCTGCCCCAAAGAAGAGGGAGTCAAGCTATTCTCCAAAGCACCCGAGGGCAGGACAAGAAGCAACGGGTGGAAACTGATCAAGCCTAGAATTAAGGAGAAACCTCCTAAGTGTGAGAATAGAATGGAATGGAATGGAATGGAATGGAATAGAATAGAATAGAATAGAATAGAATAGAATAGAATACTGGAATGAAGAATAGAACAGAAGACAGCAGAGCAGAACAGAACAGAACAGAATAATGGAATGAAGAATAGAATAGAGTAGAGCAGGTAGACTAGATTAGAGTAGAGTAGAATAGAATAGAATAATGGAATGAAGAATAGAATAGAACAGAGCAGAGCAGGACAGAACAGAATAATGCAATGAAGAATAGAATAGAGTAGGGTAGACTAGAGTAGAATAGAATACAATAGAATAGAATAATGGAATGAAGACTAGAGTAGAGTAGGGTAGGGTAAGGTAGGGTAGAGTAGAGTAGAATAGAATAGAATAATGGAATGAAGAATAGAATAGAACAGAACAGAACAGAATAATGGAATGAAGACTAGAGTAGAGTAGGGTAGGGTAAGGTAGGGTAAGGTAGGGTAGGGTAGAGTAGAATAGAATAGAATAGAATAGAATAGAATAGAATAGAATAGAATTCTTTATTGGCCAAGGTGTGATTGGACACACAAGGAATTTGTCTTTGGTGCCTATGCTCTCAGTGTACATAAGGAGAATAAAATAGAACACATTCATCAAGAATAAAAAGAAACTACACTTAGTGATAGTCATAGGTTACTAATAAGCAATCAAATCGAACTAGGAAACAAATAAAACAATATTAATTGTAAAGATGCGAGCACAATTAACGAGTGGAACAGCTTGCCTCCAGAAGTTGTGGGTGCTCCCATCACTGGAAGTTTTTAAATGACTAGACAGCCCTTGTCTGAAAATGGTATAGGGACTCCTGCTTGAGCAGTGGGTTGGACTAGAAGACCTCCAAGGGCCCTTCCAGTTCTATTGATGAACAGGTTGCAGGAACTGGGCATGTCCAGTTTAATGAAATGAAGGACTAGGGGAGACAGGATAGCAGTCTTACAATATTTGAAGGGCTGCCACAAAGAAGGGGGAGTCAAGCTATTCTCCACAGCACCTGAGGGCAGGAGAAGAAGCCATGGGTTGAAACTAATCAAGGAGAGAAGCAACCTAGAACTAAGGAGAAACTTCCTGACAGTGAGAACAATTAACCAGTGGAATGACTTATCTCCAGAAACTGTGGGTGCTCCATCACTGGAGGAGGTTTTTAAGAAGAGATTGGACAACTATCTGTCTGCCATGATATAGGATTTCCTGCCTGAGCAGGGGGTTGGACTAGAAGACCTCCACGGTCCCTTCCAATTCTGTTATTTGGGTTTTGCTAACTCCTCCATCAAGTTATCTTCCTTTTTGACTTGGATATAGCCAGGTTTTTCAAAGACGGGGCATTCCTCCCACGGGCCCATTCACCGCTTTCTCTGCAGTTCTCCCTCTCACCCCAACCTGCAACCCCCCTTCCTTTTTGGCTTTGCTTCTGATTTCTTTTGTCACGAGGTCTCGTAAAAATGACATTGTTCACCTCCTCCTCCTCCCCTCCCTTCCTTCTTTTCCCCTTAAGTTTTGGACAGAGATTTATGGCCAGGGATGAAAGCCGGGAGGGGCGAGGGAGACACAGATGGGACGATAGCAGAGAATATGGCTGCTCCCTGGAGTCTGATTGTGGGGAGGGGGGGGGATCGTAGCCTATTCATCAGCCGCCAACGGCCCCTACCAAGGTCAGCACTAACAAGGAAGAGGTAAGTTTTTCCGCGGACCCCAAGGGGCTCCCTCCAGTCAGTGGCGCAGCAGCGCTGAGCACCGGTTTGTGATCTTGGCAAGGGTTGCCTGGCGCGAAACCCAGATTTTTTGCAACCCAAGCTCCTTTCTCCCGGCTGGCCACTGCGTTTGCAAACAGGCAGCCATGTGTTTCTAAAGAAGAGGTGGGGGGGGGGAAACACCCCAACAGGCCTCTGTGAGAAAGAGGGCTTCCATGTTCAGCACATGGCTTCCATTGATTAGCTTTTGAGATGGTTGAAGTGGCCTGCATACTCTCTCTCTCTGCCTCCCTCCCTCCCTCTTCTCTCCCTCTTTCTCTCCCTCTCTCTCTCCCTCAATCCCTTTCTCCCTCCCTCCCTCTTTCTTTCCCTCCCTCTCTCTCTCTCTCCCTCAATCCCTCTCTCCCACCCTCCCTCCATCTTTCTCTCTCCCCCACACTCCCTCCCTCTTTCTTTCCCTCCCTCTCTCTCTCTCTCCCTCAATCCCTCTTTCCCTCCCTCTTTCTCTCTCTCTTGTCCTCACTGTTAGGAAGTTTCTCCTTAATTCCAGGTTGCTTCTCTCCTTGATTAGTTTCCATCCATTGCTTCTTGTCCTGCCCTCAGGTGCTTTGGAGAATAGCTTGCCTCCCTCTTCTTTGGGGCAGCCCCTTGAGCAGGGGGCTGGACTAGAAGACCTCCAAGGTCCCTTCCAAGCGTGTTATTCTATGTTCTAAGGAGTGGATCTATTTCCTCTCTTACCAACCCCACTTCCTCAGTTGCCCCCAATCAGGAGCACAACGACACAACGGCACACAATGTGGCAGCCTGTGGCCCTCGCACCGGACCTCAGAGAGGCTGATGTGATGTGTGACGTCCACTCTTGCACAGGTGTGATCCTTCTGAGGGCTTCCTGGTGTGTTACAGACACAGCTGCCCCAGTGGGAGGCTCCACTTTTCTCTTCTTGTTAAGAAGTGACAAATTGCTTTTTCCACAAGTCAGCAAAGCTGCTTATTTTTGCCGTTAAAGTCGGGAGTGTGATCTTGGGAATGTGACGAGCGACAAAAAAAAAATCAATTCCAGGGCTGTTGTGGGATAGTTTTATATCATTGCCAGTGAAATAATCTGCGGGAAGAGAAGGAAGAGGGTGGAGAAGAAAAGAGGAGGAGAAGACAGAGCTGGAATGGACCTTGGAGGTCATCTAGTCCAGGGGTCCCCAAACTTTCGGACCACAGGGACCACTAAATTCATAATTTTAAATCCCGCAGACCACTGATGGGATCTGCCTAACCACCAACGGGATGGGCGTGGCTAGGTGGTCATGTGGCTGGGTGGGCGTGGCTAACTTGTCACTCATGTCGAGGGATGCCTCATTGGCCTCTACTTGCCCCTCCCCTCCCAGCCCCTCCTCGCCTGCCCGCCCAGGCTCCTTAAGGGCCCCCAACAGGAAGCAGTTGCTGGAGCTAAGCAGCCACCAGGAGAAAGAGTTGGCAAAACAGCTCAGTTCAAATGGGATCTGACCGAGAAGGAGGCTCAGCAGAAGCGCCTCACTGAGGACTAGGAGCATGGGCTTTCCAAGCAGAGGGAAGACCTGCGGGAGTGCAAGGCCAGGTGCCGGCGCCTGGAGGCTCAGCGGGCTGAGATAGTCGGCCAGTTCCAGGCCCTGATGCAGTCCCACTGGAACGAGGCCCTCCGGCTCTTTGCCACCAGCGGCTCTTCCCTCCAGCCTTCGCCCAAAGCCCCCCACCAGGAGGCTGAAGCAGGCCCCAAGTCAGAATTTCTGCCCCCCTCCAACCCTCACGAAAAGACCCCAAAGGGGGAGACTCTCTGCAGCAACACAAGCGTTCATTGCATGTATCCGTCCCAGGGGCCGTAGTTTGATTTAGTGCAATCTAAAAAAGGCAAATAATTTTTCCGCAGACCACCAACATTTTCTCACGGACCACCAGTTTGGGGCCACTGTTCTAGTCCAACCCCCTGTTCAAGCTTGAGACCTTGAACTAATCAAGTCAAATGCTGTCCAGGCTCTTCCTGAAAAATTGCCTGGGATGGAGCATCCACAACTTCCGGAGGCGACTTCTGTTCCACTGATTAATTCTTCTCTCTCTCTCTCTTCCTCTCTTTCTTTCTCTCTCTCTCTCCCTCCCTCCCTCTCTTTCTTTCTCTCTTTCTCTTTCTCTCTCTCTTTTTCTCTTTCTCTTTCTCTCTGTCTTTCTCTTTCTCTCTGTCACTCTCTAGCTTTCTCTCTCTTTCCCTCTCTCTCTACTCTCTTTCTCTTTCTCTCTCCCTCTCTCTGTTTCTTTCTTCTCTCTCTCTCTCGCTCTCTGTCTCTCTTTCTCTTTGTTTCTCTCTCTGTCTTTCTGTCTCTCTCTTGCTTTCTCTCTCTCTTTCTGTCTCTCTTTCTCTTTCTTTCTTCTCTCTCTCTCTCTCTGTCTCTCTCTCCGTCTCTCTCTCTGTCTCTCTCTCTCTGTCTCTCTCTCTGTCTGTCTCTCTCTCTCAAAAATTTCCTCCTTATTTTTAGGTCGGATCTGTCTTTAACACGTTTTCCCTCACTCATACACTTTAGCTTCAAGACCATTAGAAGAGAAGGAAAAACAGACAAAGAGTAGAAGAAAAAAAACAAAAGGAGAAAAAGAAAAAGGCCAAACTTTAGACTGCCAGGATGAAGCCACTTCTTGGTTTTGTCATTGACCCCAAATAAGTCATATTTGTGGTAGTAGCCGACCAACCAGCAGATGGGCTGGAGTTTGCATCTCTCCACATGTAACAATAGCCCTTAGATTTATATACCGCTTCACAGTGCTTTATAGCCCTCTCTAAGCGGTTTACAGAATCAGCATCTTGCCCCCAACAATTTAGGTCCTCATTTTATCTACCTCGGAAGGATGGAAGGCTGAGTCAATCTTGAGCCGGTCAAGATCGAACACCTGACAGTGGGCAGAGTCAGCCTGCAATACTGCAGTCTAGCCCCTTCACCACCATAGGAAGGATGGAAGGAGAAAAGGGAAGGAGAGAAAGAAGGAAAGAAGAGCAATAGCACTTAGACTTATATACTGCTTTACAGTGCTTTTACAGCCCTCTCTAAGTGGTTTACAAAGTCAGCCTTTTGCCCCCCAACAATCTGGGTCCTCATTTTACCCAACTCGGAAGGATGGAAGGCAGAGTCAACTTTGAGCCTGGTGGGATTTGAACTGCCAAATTGCAGTCAGCCGGCAGGCAACAGAAGTAGCCTGCAATACTGCACTCTAACCACTGAGCCACCACGGCTCCTACGTATAATGTTGTTGTCTGTGAAGAGCCTCCACTTGAGCTTATTAGTTTTCACTTGTCCTGGGGAGAACCAGATAATGGATCTTAGGGGGAATCAGGTTTATTGCCTTTTGTGGCCACGCACAGACTGGAGACTAGTTCCCTGCTTAACTCCCTCTTTCCAGCCTCAAGTGGCAATTTCCCAACATCAATAAAGTTCATTCTGGCCACACTTAGTTTCCCATCGCTGCCACCTCTTAATTCCCCTTCGCCAGGATTCGCTTCCTCTTGGTTATCTCTACGCTGGGCCAGGAAACCCACCCTATGCCATCAACTCAGGCATCAACTGTCAGGTGTGAAAAAAAAGATGCGCTTTGTAAGTTTCCCCGCCGCGAAAGTTTCTCAGAGGCAGCTGAGACAACCTTGCTCCCGAGTGCTCTGATGCTGCATTTGTTCCCAGTTCAATGTGCTCCTGCACCGTTCCCCTCTCCCGCCGAGGTTTTAATTTTAACAAAACCGCTGTCTCTTGTGAAGGAAGCCTCAACATCCATCCTCGGCAGCTGAGTACTTTCTCTGCTGTCACAAAATTTCCCAGGAATTTTAAGAAAGAGAAGAAGAAGAAGAAGAAATAACACCCTCTGGCTATTCTTTCAAATTAATACCCACTGATGACCAATTATTTTGCCCGCCTGCGCACGGGGAGGCGTTAACTAAAATCTGGTTTGTCACACCCAAGGCTTTCCCCTTGAAACCCCTTTCAACCCCCCCGGTGTTCCGAAGCCCCCTTGGAAGACGCCGATGTTCCTTGGGAAATTTCATCCCCCGTTCAAGAAACTAAAATTAAAATTAGGGCGGGGGAAAAAAAGTTTTTAATGAGCTGCAAGGCTGTGAAGGGCCCGTCAGTGGGAAGCTGTGTTCTAATTCCCCATAGAGATCTGTTTCGCCCCAAAAGCGAATCACACCTGTCAGGAACGAACATGTGTACACCCCCAAAAAGTGTCAGCCTTCTATTTTGCAAATTATAACGATTGTTCCTTTTCATCTCGGATTCCATTTTTAGAGAGAAAAGGAGAGAGGTGGAGAGAGGAGAGAGCGAGAGAAGCTGGCTTCTTCCTAACACACACACACACACACACACACACACACACACACACACATGACTTTGTCATTCATTTCGAACTCCTGCAATTTTGATTTTAAAATACTGTTAATAGTTCATTATGGATTTTTATTTTTTTTACAAAAACAACTTATATGGCAGTGAAGGGAAGCTCATTATAAAGAGAGAGAGAAAGAGAAAGCAGGAAGATTTCCAGAAAGCTCAGCTTAACTTCTTTGCTGCTATAACCAGGGGGAAGAGGGTTTTTAAGTTCCTCGGCTAAAGACTTGCTGCCTCTTGAAAATTATTTAGCAGAGGAGTTTATTAAAAATGCAAAAGGAGGGAGGAAGAGGTGCCTGGTGAAAGGGAACGGTTCTTGAAAGCGTGCAGAAATACATTTTTAGAGGGTCTAATGAGAAGGGGGTCTGTGGGCATTTCTTCTCTTCCAAGGGCCTCCCAAACGAGGTGGTTGGGATGGTGGGTGGGTGGATGGATGGATGGATGGAGAAAAGAAAATCCATAAAAGATAGACAGACAGATAGATTGGTAGGTAGGAAGGTAGGGTGGTTGGGTGGGTGGGTGGATGGATGGATGGATGGATACACACAGACAGACAGTTAAATGATAAATAACTAGGATGGATGGAGAGAAGAAAGAATCAATAAAAGATAGATAGATAGATAGATAGATAGATAGATAGATAGATAGATAGATAGATAGATAGATAGATAGATAGATAGATAGAGTGGGTGGGTGGATGGATGGATAGATAGATAGATAGATAGATAGATAGATAGATAGATAGATAGATAGATAGATAGAGTGGGTGGATGGATGGATAGATAGATAGATAGATACAGACAGACAGACAGCTAAACGATAAATAACTAGGATGGATGGAGAGAATCAATAAAAGGTAGGTAGGTAGGTAGATGATTGATAGATAGATAGATAGATAGATAGATAGATAGATAGATAGATAGAGTGGGTGGATGGATGGATGGATGGATAGATAGATACAGACAGACAGTGAAATGATAAATAACTAGGATGGATGGAGAGATGGATAGATAGATAGATAGATAGATAGATAGATAGATAGATAGATAGATAGATAGATAGATAGATAGAGCGGATGGGTGGATGGATACACAGAGACAGACAGCTAAACGATAAATAACTAGGATGGATGGAGAGAATCAATAAAAGGTAGGTAGGTAGATGATAGATAGATAGATAGATAGATAGATAGATAGATAGATAGATAGATAGATAGATAGGGTGGGTGGGTGGGTGGGTGGGTGGATGGATGGATGGATGGATAGATAGATACAGACAGACAGTGAAATGATAAATAACTAGGATGGATGGAGAGATGGAGAGATAGATAGATAGATAGATAGATAGATAGATAGATAGATAGATAGATAGATAGAGCGGATGGGTGGATGGGTGGGTGGATGGATACACAGAGACAGACAGCTAAATAATAAATAACTAGGATGGATGGAGAGAAGAAAGAATCAATAAAAGATAGGTAGGTAGGTAGGTAGGTAGGTAGGTAGGTAGGTAGGTAGGTAGGTAGGAATATAGATAGGGTGGATGGATGAATGGATGGATAGATAGATAGATAC
Organism: Thamnophis elegans; assembly: GCF_009769535.1. NCBI lineage: Eukaryota > Metazoa > Chordata > Lepidosauria > Squamata > Natricidae > Thamnophis > Thamnophis elegans. The sequence goes on from NC_045556.1 coordinate 33,765,734, forward strand.
ACACAGACAATGAAATGATAAATAACTAGGATGGATGGAGAGAAAAAAGAATCAATAAAAGGTAGGTAGGTAGATGATAGATAGATAGATAGATAGATAGATAGATAGATAGATAGATAGATAGATAGATAGATAGATAGATAGATAGATAGATAGATAGATAGATAGATAGATAGAGTGACATTTAGACATTTTTTAGACATTTTATTAAGATTTATAGGCCGCCCTTTTCCCTGAGGGGACTCAGGGCGGCTTACAATCACAGGGAAAGGGGTGCAATACCAAAAGACAAACAGTGAGTGAACAAAATAAAATAATAAAACACAACTTGCATTCAACAGTCAACACTCGGGCGGGTAAATTAAGAACCTATCCCCAGGCCTGCTGGGAGAGCCAGATCTTAAGGGCCGTGCGGAAGGTCTGGATGGTGGTGAGGGTACGAATCTCGACGGGGAGATCGTTCCACAGGGTCGGAGCTGCAACAGAAAAGGCTCTCCTCCGTGTAGTCGCCAGTCGACATTGACTGGCAGATGGGATCCGGAGGAGGCCCAGTCTGTGCGATCTAATCGGTCGGGGGGAGGTAATCGGCAGAAGGCTCGCGGAGGATAGGTGTAATGTGGGCGAACCGCGGTGCGCCCACTATCACTCGCGCGGCTGCATTCTGGACTAACTGCAGTCGCCGGATGCACTTCAAGGGCAACCCCATGTTGAGCCCATTGCAGTATTCCAGCCTAGAGATCACAAGGGCTCGAGTGACTGTTGCGAGAGCCTCCCGGTTCAGGTAGGGCCGTAACTGACGGACCAGGCGAACCTGGGCAAATGCCCCCCTGGTCACAGCCGACAACTGATGGTCAAAAGTCAGCTGTGGATCCAGGAGGACTCCTAGGTTACGGACCCTATCTGAGGGGTATAAAATTTGACCCCCCAGCCTGAGTGTTGGAATATCGGCCAAATTTTTGGGAGGGAAACACAACAGCCACTCGGTCTTGTCCGGGTTGAGCACCAGTTTGTTAGCGCTCATCCAGTTCTTAACGGCCTCAAGACCCTGGTTCATGTGTGGATGGATGGATGGATAGATACAGACAGACAGCGAAATGATAAATAACTAGGATGGATGGATAGAAGAAAGCATCAATAAAAGATAAATAGATAGATGGTTGGATGGATGGATAGAGGGATAAATGGGAAGGAGATAGATAGACATCCAAAAGGCCTCAACTATATCCCCAAGATATCGTCCAAGGTTGGATGAAGGACCAGAACCCATAAATAGAGGAAATTTTGCTAGGATCTGGAACGCAATCCAGAACAAGAATCTATATTGTTGGCTCTTTGTCACAGTCCCCCTCCAGACCAGCAGACATCCAGAGAAGGTCGATTGGCTGAAGAACATGTGGAACCAACCCAGAGAAGTCACTACTATTGCTCAAGAAATGCCTCCTTAATTCTACGTTGCTTCTCTCTTGGGTTAGGTTCCATCCATTGCTTCTTGCCTCCTGGTGATTTGGAAAATAAGTTGATACACCATCCCCCCCCTCTTCTTTCTGGCAGCCCCTCCATTCTTTGCAGAATTTGGTGGTGCGGGAGGGGGGGAGGAGTGGTTTGACCGGAATTGTGGACAGGCTCCCAAAAAATATTCTGCACGCCTCCGCCTGGGTGTGATCCGTGTGGCGCCCAGCCCCTTCCGCGCACCAAATCCCTCCAGCTTGCGGGGAAAAAGCCTTCTCTAAGAGCATCCTCTTGGGACGGATAGGCACTTGATCAAGCTCGTAACATCATTAGCCAACATGAGCAGAGATTAAGCCTCTCTCCGAAGCATGTGGCAAGACATAATTAGCAATAAAAGTCACGCCAGGAGCAAAATAAGCTGTGGGGTGAAAGAGGAGAAGGGCGGCTATTTACATGCGTGCAGGAAAGACCCGGAATGAAATCGCGGTTGCAGCCCCCCGACATGTTTGCGTTGTAAGGCCAACGAGGCGAAAGAACCGCTAGTGTTTTGCGTTCAAGGGCTTTCCTTTACGTTGCGTTCTTGGGTCAACAGAGGATGCTTGTAGAGAGCAAACGGTCAGTGTTTGTAGGGTTGTTGTAGATTTCCTCAATGTAAGGAACCCCACTAGGTCTAAACGGGGGGATATTGTTGCCCAAGATCTCTGAGACCGCATGGGGTGGTTCTACACTTTGTCATGTGGTCTCTGGGGATTGGGAGATCCACAACCTACTTAGCCGCGTGGAAATGTCTCAAGCTCAGCAGCCAGACCCGTTGGCAGGTTAAGAGTGTTGTAGGAGGAGAGGAACATTTGTTTAGGGGTAGTCAAAACTCAGGTGGAATTTGTTCCCGTATTCTGCAACTAAATACGTAAATGAACGAACGAACGAATCCATACCAGGTGTCCCTTTTGGTCTTACTAAGTATCTGAGATAAAAGTAGACATCTCTGTGTTCTGACCCCACTCGTCCCACACCAACACACACTCCGAGCCAAAGATAGGTTACGGCATTTAATTAACAGACAGACAGGTCCTTGGCAGCAAATCGGCACAGACAAGCTTGGGCAGCAATCCAGCACAGATAAGCCCTGGCAGCAATCCAGCCTGCCAAGCTCACAATAATGTTCTCCGACATTAGTTCCTGTGTTGACTTCTGCAAAAGGGGCATGTGCACAAGTAGTCCTTTTATAGTCTGGAGAGGAGCCTAATGACCACTAGCTGAGTGCAATTACCTCCTGTAATTGCGTAATTGTTCCTTACGCCTATTAGTTCTCCAGTGCCGGGCATCTAGGAACAACTCCCTTGACTCCTCCCCACTGCTGATGTCTGGATCACACTCCCTTGTCTCCTCCCCACTGATCCAAGGCTCAGGCGCTTCCTGGTGGCCAACCAGCCTCTCTGCGCTCTGCTCGGAGTCGGAACCCTGTCCAGGGCCCTCCACATCAGAGCTGACTCATAGGGCCCCTCACTGTCGGAGTCTGGTGGCAGCTCCAATGGCTCCTGCTGGGCCACAACATCTCTGTGTATCAAGTGAAATTAAAACTGGAGGGGGGAGGAAACAAGGAGGAGTGGAAAGGAAGAACAATACCAGGTTTTCCCGAAAATAAGACAGGGACTTATTTTCTTTTGACCCCCCCCCCCCCAAAAAATAAGCGCTTGGCCTTATTTTCGGGTCTTATTATTTTTGAGGTATAGGAGGCAGCGAGTAAGATCACCTCATGGCTGCTGCTGTGTTGCAATGTTTTCAGGGGAGGGCTTATTTTCAGGGGAGGGCTTGTGCTTAAAAGCCCCATTGGACTTATTACCCGGAGAGGTCTTATTTTCGGGAAAACAGGGTAATCCCTTGCCCGATGGAGTCAAAGTCCCATCATTGGAAGTCTGTGGACGTGGCCAAGGAGATTTTTCTGAGTAAGATGCAGGTAGGGGATTCCGGGTGTTGGATGATCCCAAGATCAAACTCACTGTGTTTTGTGGGGGCTGCGGTTAAGGTCGGGATGATGTCGCTGTCACTTTCCTTCCAAAATCTTTTTCAGGCCCTCGACGCCTTTCTTCGATCTGCTGCAGCACAAATACAGAGAGATTTGGATGGACGAGCAGAGGGCGGTCATCAAGGCTGAGAAAGCTGAGAAGAAACAAAAGGTTAGATGACTTTTAGAAGGCCTTTCAGTTTGCTGAACCCCTTTCTCAAGACCATTCTCTTGTAGACACGGGTTGGGAAGGTTCTTGGGACTTAGAATCCGTAAGCTGGTTCATCCTGACGTAGAGAAGACAACCCTTGATCACAGCTTCTCAATCTTAGGAACTCTAAGATGTGTGGAGGGATGTGGTGACTCAGTGGCTAAGATGTTGAGCTTGCCGATCAGAAAGGTCAGCAGTTTGGTGGTTCGAATCCCTAGCACCGCGTAACAGAGTGAGCTCCCGTTACTCGTCCCAACTTCTGCCAACCTAGCAGTTGGAAAGCACATAAAAAATGCAAGTAGAAAAATAGGAACCACCTAGAGCCGAGGTGGCGCAGTGGTTAGAGTGCAGTACTGCAGCCACTTCAGCTGACTGTTATCTGCAGTTCGGCGGTTCGAATCCCATCAGGCTCAAGGTTGACTCAGCCTTCCATCCTTCCGAGGTGGGTGAAATGAGGACCCAGACTGTGGGGGCAATATGCTGACTCTGTAAACCGCTTAGAGAGGGCTGAAAGCCCTATGAAGCGGTATATAAGTCTAACTGCTACTGCTACTGCTATTGCTATTTGGTGGGAAGGGAACAGCATTCTGGACACCTTCGGCGTTGAGTCATGCCGGCCACATGACCACGGAGACATCTCCGGACAGTGCTGGCTCTTCAGCTTTGAAACGGAGATGAGCAGCGCCCCCTAGAGTCGGGAATGACAAGCCTATATGCCTTTTAGATAAATAAGTAAAGCCTTTACCTTTTAAGATGTGTGGACTTCAACTCCCACCATGGGGCATGAGGAATTCTGGGAATTGGAGTCCATACACCTTAAAAGTTGTCAAGGTTCAGAAACTCTTTATCTAAATGGTGTGGTCTCTTCTTTGATGGAACTTTGTTGGAACTACTTTCTGAAGAAGATCAGCAAACGCCTCTTGGGTTTTCGCTTTTGTTCTTGTCACTCGTCCTTTAGAGTTAATGGTGTGGATTTTATTTATTCTTGTTCATTTATTATTTACATCCTGTTTGATGTCCTTTGAAAGAAAAGTGGGGTCTTCAAATGACCTGGTTATCAAATGTGTTAGATGATCCCAGCATGCGTGGCAGGCCTAATTATGTAGCATAAATAGAAATAATCAGATATCTTAGAATCTTAGAAGAACAGAGTTGGAAGGGACCTTGGAGGTCTTCTAGTCCAACCCCCTGCTTAGGCAGGAAACACGACAACATTTCAGACAAATGGCTGTCCAACATTTTCTTTAAAAATTCCAGTGTTGGAGCATTCACAACTTCTGGAAGTGAGTGGTTCCATTGATTAATTGTTCTGTCAGGATGTTTCTCCATAGTTCTAAGTTGCTTCTCTCCTTGATTAGTTTCCACCCATGGCTTCTTGTCCTGCCCTCAGGTGCTTTGGAGAATAGTTTGACTCCCTCTTCTTTGGGGCAGCCCTTCAAATATTGTAAGACTGCTATCCTGTCTCCCCTAGTCCTTCATTTCATTAAACTGGACATGCCCAGTTCCTGCAACCTGTTCATCAATAGAACTGGAAGGGCCCTTGGAGGTCTTCTAGTCCAACCCCCTGCTCAAGCAGGAGTCCCTATACCATTTTCAGACAAGGGCTGTCTAGTCACTTAAAAACTTCCAGTGATGGGAGCACCCACAACTTCTGGAGGCAAGCTGTTCCACTCGTTAATTGTGCTCACACCTTTACAATTTATATTGTTTTGTTTCCTAGTTCAATTTGATTGCTTATTAGTAACCTATGACTATCACTAAGTGTAGTTTCTTTTTATTCTTGATGAATGTGTTCTATTTTATTCTCCTTATGTACACTGAGAGCATAGGCACCAAAGACAAATTCCTTGTGTGTCCAATCACACCTTGGCCAATAAAGAATTCTATTCTATTCTATTCATCAACCGTTCTTCATACGTTTTAGACTCCAGTCCCCTAATCCTCTTTGTTGCTCTTCTCTGCACTCTTTCTAGAGTCTCCACGTCTTTTCTACATCTCCTTCCAGGAGTATCTCATCTTTTTGGGGAACCGTCAAGCAACCATACTGTGAGGCATCTGCCATAATTTGGAGATTTCTTAGCTTCCAAACATTCAGCGTGGGAAGCAAACTTTTGTATCACCTGATTAAGTTTCTAAAAATTCTCCTTCCCAGCTTTGGAAATGTCTGCTCTCCTGATTCTGTTTCAGTGATATTCCATATTCTTCCCAACCATGTCTGTAGAGGTCATCAACTGGTGGTCTGTGAGGAAATGTTGGTGGTCTGCAGAAAAATTATTTGCATTTTTAATATCGCACTAAATCCGGGGTCCTCAAACTACGGCCCCTGGGACGGATACGTGCAATGAAGGCTTGTGTTGCTGCAGAGAGTCTCCCCCTTCGGGGTCTTTTTGTGGGGATCAGAGGGGGGCAGAAATTCTGACTTGGGGTCTGCTTCGGCCTCCTGGTGGGGGGCTTTCAGCAAAGGCTGGAGGGAAGAGCCACTGGTGGCGAAGAGCCGGAGGGCCTCCTCCTCCTTCCCGCAAACCCCACTTCATTCTATCACTGATAATGTTTCCTAGTTGGGTCATGAAACGTCTGGAAGAAAACCACCAATCTCAGAGCTTCTGTATATAAACAGAGAGAAAGTCCCACTCCCTTTTAACACTGATGAAGTTTCCTAGTTGGGTCCTGAAACATCTGCAAGAAAACCACCAATCTCAGAGCTTCTGTATATAAACAGAGAGAAAGTCCCACTCCCTTTTAACACTGATGAAGTTTCCTAGTTGGGTCCTGAAACATCTGCAAGAAAACCACCAATCTCAGAGCTTCTGTATATAAACAGAGAGAAAGTCCCACTCCCTTTTAACACTTATGAAGTTTCCTAGTTGGGTCCTGAAACATCTGCAAGAAAACCACCAAGCTCAGAGCTTCTGTAAACAGAGAGAAATTCCCACTCCCTTTTAACACTGATGATGAAACATCTTGCCAGAAAGCCACCAAGCTCAGAGAGCACCCTCTGCATATGTGCTTCCTGCCCATCCTACCTCGCAAGGCTGTCTCCCCTCTGGCCCACTAGCACCCTTTTTTTCCCCCAAGTTGGGGTTGGTCTCCCCAACCAAACACCACACCGGTGTTGCGTATATGTGTGGTATATATTCTCCTTGGTGACTTTCTAAGCCCGGCACATTTTCTTGATATGTTTCAGAAACGCCGGGGGAAATTCTACGAGACACGCACTTGCTTGCTGAGGAAGTTCCAGCCACCGATGAAAAAGGAGGACCTTTGGCGTATCCCCCATTTCCAGAAGGTGGGTGTGGACCTGGAAAGGGTTTATTTTAAGGGCTTATTAAGAGCCGGTGGCATATGTGTACTATTTTTTCCTTTTAAAAAAGGAGGAGGAAGATATATGTTAAAATTAAAAATGTATATTGGAAAGGAATTATAAATACCATCAACGTAAAACGGAGCTCACTCAGGGGCTGAAATACCCCAAATAAATGAGATGAAGAGTGTGAAGTAGAGGAGAGAGGTAAGGGAAGAAGAGAGGGATAGGAGAGAGGGCAGAGGGAGGGGAAGAGGAGGAGAGAAGAGAAAGGAAGAGTGGAAAGGGGAGAGAGGAGAAGGAGAGAGAAGGGGAAGTAGAGAAGAGAAGGATGATGGAAGAAAGGAGGAGAGAGGGAGAAGAAAGTGATGGATAGGGTACAAATACGGTGTATGAAGAGCCAATAATCATTTTTTTGGGAGTTGATGGTAAGACAAATTGATATATTATATTTAACAATATAATATAATGCTGGGTATGTAATAGTATACATATGGTTATTTGTTATGGAAATGAAAAAATAAAAAGCTTTATTTAAAAAAAAAGAGCCGAGGTGGCCCAGTGGTTAGAATACAGTGCTGTAGGCTACTTCAGCTGACTGCTAGATGCAGTTTGGCAGTTCGAATCCCACCAGGCTCAAGGTTGACTCAGCCTTCCGTCCTTCCGAGGTGGGTCAAATGAGGACCCAGATTTTGGGGGGGCAAGAGGCTGACTTTGTCAACCGCTTAGAGAGGGTTGTAAAAGAACTGCAAAGCGGTATACACAGCAGCCATCCCATCTTCCCTAAGTAAGGTAAAAATTAAAGGTTCCCCTCACACATATGTGCCAGTCGTTCCCGACTCTAGGGGGCGGTGTTCATCTCTGTTTCAAAACCAAAGAGCCAGCACTGTCCGAAGACGTCTCTGTGGTCATGTGGCCGGCATGACTCAATGCCGAAGGCGCACGGAACGCTGTTCCCTTCCCACCAAAGGTGGTTCCTATTTTTCTACTTGCATTTTTTAACATGCTTTCGAACTGCTAACTTGGCAGAAGTAAGTCAGTCAACTCCCTAAGCAAATTCAGATTTAAATGGGCCAAAATACACCAGATCTTGCCAATACAAGCACTCATGGACTTAATGGCCACAGCTCAGAACAGAAACTCCATCGCTAAGCGAGATGGCAGTTAAGCGAGCCGTGCCCGACATTGTGACGGTTCCGTAGCAAATCGGTGCGGTCGTTAAGTGAAGCCTGAGGTCCTTAAAGCCAATGTGCGTTTTTGCCGTTGTTCTTGCTGGTCAGAAGCCAGTGGCAATTCGGTTTAATGAATTGTTATTATTACGATTTAAAAAGAAGCAAGCAGACTCGTGACAGCTGCCTGTCTAGGGGGAAATGTGGATGCCGGATCATTTCAATGAAAATGTCACCTGTTTGAATGTCGCGCCAGCAACTCGGGGGGAAAAAAAAATCACCTGGAATTTTTCTCAGAGCCGAAGTTATTCAGCACAAACGTTCCTTCTAAGAAAACAGAAGGAAGTGCGAAATATTTTTCTCGAATGTTATGTTCGAAATGTTCGGTTTGAGTTGCCTGGAGGGGTTTTGTCTCCAGCATGGACTAGATGACCTCTTAAGGTCTCTTTCCAACTCTTCTGTTATTCTGTGTGGGTTTTTTTTTTCGTTTAACGGAAAAAAAAGTCAGGCGGTGAGCTCATATTTGTCAACTCTCCCCGCGGGAGTATCGAATTGCAAAGCCCAGAACTATCTTTCAAAATTTGATACAGTAAATTACTCCTTAATGGCTCCCTCTGGATTCCATTTTTTTTTAACGGAATCTTCAACAGAATAACAAAGTTGGGAGGGACCCTGGAGGTCTTCTAGTCCAACCCCCTGCTCAAGCAGGAGACCAATGATTGTCCTTAAAAGCCTCCAGTGATGCAGCACCCACAACTTCTGGAGGCAAGGAGTTCCACTGGTTAATTGTTTTCACTGTCACGAAATTTCTCCTTAGTTCCAGGTTACTTCTCTCCTTGTTTAGTTTCCATCCATGGCTTCTTCTCCTGCCTTCTGGGCCTTTAGAGAATAGCTTGATCCCTTATTCTCTGTAGAAGCCTCAGGTATTGAAACACCGCTATCATATCCTCCCTAGTCCTTCATGACGCCAAGCTGGCAGGAATAGCCAACACTCCAGAAGGCAGGCTTAAGCTACGGAAGGATCTGGACAAACTTGAACATTGGGCAGTATCTAACAAAACGAAATTCAGTGGTGAAAAGAGAAAGGTTCTACATTTAGGCCAGAAAAACCAAAATGCCCAGGTACAGCATAGGTGGTACCTTGCTCAATAGTAGCAACTGTGAGAGGGATCTTGGAGTCCTAGTGGACAACCATTTAAATAGGAGTCAGCCGTGGGCAGCAGCTGCCAAAAAAGCCAACACAGTTCTAGGCTGCATCAACAGAGGGATAGAATCAAGATCACGTGAAATGTTAATACCACTTTATAAAGCCTTGGTAAGGTCACACTCGGAATACGGCATCCAGTTTTGGTCTGTAGAAAGAGTGCAGAGAAGAGCAACCAAGAGGATTAGGGGACTGGAAGCTAAAACAGATGAAGAATGGTTGCAGGAACTGGGTATGTCTAGTTTGATGAAAAGAAGGACTGGGGAGACATGGTGGCAGTGTTCCAATATCTCAGGGGTTGCCACAAAGAAGAGGGAGGCAAGCTATTCTCCAAGGCATCTGAGGGTAGAACAAGAAGCAATGGGTGGAAACTAATCAAGGAGAGAAGCAACTTAGAACTAAAGGAGAAATTTCCTGACAGTGAGAATAATTAATCAGTGCCTTCAGAAGTTGTGTGCCAACACTGAAGGTTTTATATACCATTTGTCTGAAAGGGTACCGGGTCTTGTGCTTGAGCAGGGGGTTGCACTAGAAGACCTCCAAGGTCCTTTCCAACTCTGTTATTCTATTCTATTCTGTTCCATTCCATTCCTAATTTCTCTTCTCTTCTCCTCTCCTCCCTTCCCTTCCATTCCTAATCTCTTTTCTTCTCTTCTCTTCTCCTTTCTTCCCTTTCCTTTCCTTCCCTTCCCTTCCTAATCTCTTCTCTTCCCTTCCCTTCCTAATTTCTCTTCTCTCCTTTCCTCCTTTCCCTTCCCTTCCCTTCCTAATCTCTTCTCCTCTCCTCCCTTCCTTTCAATTCCTAATCTCTTCTCTTCCCTTCCCTTCCTAATTTCTCTTCTCTCCTTTCCTCCTTTCCCTTCCCTTCCATTCCTAATCTCTTCTCTTCTCCTCCCTTCCCTTCCCTTCCTAATCTCTTCTCTTCCCTTCCCTTCCTAATTTCTCTTCTCTCCTTTCCTCCTTTCCCTTCCCTTCCATTCCTAATCTCTTCTCTTCTCCTCCCTTCCCTTCCTAATCTCTTCTCTTCCCTTTCCTTCCTAATTTCTCTTCTCTCCTTTCCTCCTTTCCCTTCCCTTCCATTCCTAATCTCTTCTCTTCTCCCTTCCCTTCCCTTCCTAATCTCTTCTCTTCCCTTCCCTTCCTAATTTCTCTTCTCTCCTTTCCTCCTTTCCCTTCCCTTCCATTCCTAATCTCTTCTCTTCTCCTCCCTTCCCTTCCCTTCCTAATCTCTTCTCTTCCCTTCCCTTCCTCTCTTCTCTCCTTTCCTCCCTTCCCTTCCTAATCTCTTCTCTTCCCTTCCCTTCCTAATTTCTCTTCTCTCCTTTCCTCCTTTCCCTTCCCTTCCATTCCTAATCTCTTCTCTTCTCCTCCCTTCCCTTCCCTTCCTAATCTCTTCTCTTCCCTTCCTAATTTCTCTTCTCTCCTTTCCTCCTTTCCCTTCCCTTCCATTCCTAATCTCTTCTCTTCTCCTCCCTTCCCTTCCCTTCCTAATCTCTTCCCTTCCCTTCCTAATTTCTCTTCTCTCCTTTCCTCCTTTCCCTTCCCTTCCATTCCTAATCTCTTCTCTTCTCCTCCCTTCCCTTCCCTTCCTAATCTCTTCTCTTCCCTTCCCTTCCTCTCTTCTCTCCTTTCCTCCCTTCCCTTCCTAATCTCTTCTCTTCCCTTCCCTTCCTAATTTCTCTTCTCTCCTTTCCTCCTTTCCCTTCCCTTCCATTCCTAATCTCTTCTCTTCTCCTCCCTTCCCTTCCCTTCCTAATCTCTTCTCTTCCCTTCCCTTCCTCTCTTCTCTCCTTTCCTCCCTTCCCTTCCTAATCTCTTCTCTTCCCTTCCCTTCCTAATTTCTCTTCTCTTCTTTTTCTATGGATTTGCAAAGCCACATGTGACCCAACTCCACTTGTTTCTGCGTTGAGGGAAGCCAACCAGAATGTTCTAAGCTTCCTTGCTCGCTCATTTTTTCTTCCTGGCACAAGACCCGTGTCTGGGGAGTTTTAGCCCGCTCCCTGAGTGCCTTGCTCACCTGTCCCCTTCTCCTTGGTTGACAATCTTATCAAAAGCAGCCGGGGATCCAGACACAATCTTTTCACTCACAGGCAGTTTATGAAAAGGAAGAGAATTTGAAGCCACTGGCGAGGAGGAGGAGGAGGAGGAGGAGGAGGAGGAGGAAGGGGGGGGAGAAGAGAATGCAAATAAAGAAAAGCGAGGGAGGGGGAAAGAAAAAGAAGGAAACCATCATTGGGAGGGAAATGGAAAATTAAAGGGGGGAAAACCCACGAGCTGATGAGGTATCTCACCTGGGTACCCCCTCCCTCCCTCCAATTAAATCAAAACGGTTTGTTTTTAATGGTCTTTTACATTGACAAGTGGACTATCATTTTTAGGGTCTGAAAGCTGTCAGGCTGCGGAGGCGAATCCTCCGTTGATAATGCCCAGCGGTTCCAATTAGGCATTGAAGCCGTTCCTGGTGCGTTAATGACTCCCCCGGCACCGGCTTGGCCCCTTCGGCACTGCCTAATTCCTCTTCCTCCCCTCTTCCTCTGACACCACAAATTACCGACACAAAACGGTGACACTCCTGGTCAGGCCAGGCCCAGGCCTGTGGGCTTAATGAGCAAGAGAAGTTGTTGGGGTTTTGTTTTTGTTTTTTTCTCCTTCCCCTTTTTCTTCCTCCCTTTCTTTCCTTTCCTTTCCCCTCTTCCCTATTTTCCAGGAGGGTTCTCTTCTCCGCTAAGTTCTTTTCTTGTTTGACAGCTGCTCGCGCGTGTTGACCTTATAAAAGATTTAGCATCTCTCGTTATTTCCCTGCCAAGCGTTGACGACCGAAGACGGGTGATGGGTGGCGAAGACGGAGAAAGAGGGGTGGGGGGCGGAGAGAGAGAGAAAACGGTCGGTCTGTAAAAGATGGGTGAATCGGTTGGGGAAAGCTGGAAAACTTGTACGCCCGGCGGTGTGCAACTGTGCGGGGAGACTTGCAAGAAAGGAGTTACGGCCGCGGCCCTGAAATCTTAGCTTCGCTACGTTTAAACGCCCCTCCGGGGTGTACAAAATGCCAAATAGAGATGCCGGACAAGGGACGGCGGATAGAAAAGATGTGCGGAGAGGCTCAAGTTGGTGCCATTCTGCCCATGAAAAGTTTGGTGGGAGCGAAGAGTCTTCCCGGCAGTCTGAGGGTGTGCCCAGAATCTGTAGCCACCGAGGAATTCTAGAAACCAGGATTCAACTAAAAGAAGGTCCATCTTGGGCCAGGATTTTTGCTTTCTCCCTGTGATCAAGTACAAATACAATAGCAGAGTTGGAAGGGACCTTGGAGATCTTCTAGTCCAACCCCCTGCCTAGGCAGGAAAGCCTATACCGTTTCAGACAAAGGGTTATCCAACATCTTCTTAAAGACTTCCAGTGATGGAGCATTCACAGTTTCAAAATCCCTGCCACGCAAGATAACAGCAAATGGTCCAACCATTAGGGCAGGAAGACCATTCCCAAGACCGTTCCCAATAAACACCAACAGGGCAAGCACTGGCACTAGTTGGGCAATGAAATGTCTGCAAGAAAACCACCAAGAACAGAGAGCACCAAGGACCGTGCAGTCTCCCTCTGCCTCCCTCTTCCTCTCCTCCTCCTCTTCCTCCTCTCTGTAAACCCCTCTCCCTTCTAGCAGTGATGATGTTACCTAGTCGGGCAATGAAATGTCTGCAAGGAAACAACCAAATTGAGCTACCGTTAACAAACAGGGGAGCAAGTTACCCACTAGGACTGATGGCGTTACCTAGTTGGACAATGAAATGTCTGCAAGGAAACACCCAAGATCAGAGAGTACCAAGCACCCCACAGTCGTCATCATCTCCTCTTCCTCCTCCTCCTCCTCCTCCTCCTCCTCCTCCTCCTCCTCCTCCTCCTCCTTTCTCTCGGAAAACTCCCCTCCTGCCTGGTACTGATGATGTTACCTAGTTGGGCAATGAAATGTCTGCAAGAAAACCACCAAGATCAGAGAGCACCAAGGACCCTGCAGTCTTCCTCTGCCTCCCTCTTCCTCTCCTCCTCCTCTTCCTCCTCTCTGTAAACCCCTCTCCCTTCTAGCAGTGATGATCTTACCTAGTCGGGCAATGAAATGTCCTCAAGAAAACAACCAAATTGAGCTACTGTTAACAAACAGGGAGCAATTTACCCACTAGGACTGATGATGTTACCTAGTTGGGCAATGTAACGTCCATAAGGAAACACCCATGCTCAGAGAGCACCAAGGACCCTTGCGATAAAGGATTTAAGAAAAGGAGGGGAGCACAACCCAACTCGACAACAGTGCTTGTGTATAACAAATTTGTGACTGCTCCGTTCATCAGGAGCCAGGGGAGTTCCCGCCCCCGCTTTGTCCTCATCCTCCTAACCCCCCCCAAATAAAACAAGCCTACTTAAACAGGAGCCTAATTATGGATTTAGATGTCCAATTCGGAAAACGCCAACTGATCTGCGTTAATGAGATCTGAGGACTTAATACCTGCGTGTCCGCAATTATCTCGGTGGCTGGAGATTTGGTGTGCCAATCAAGAAATTACCTTTCGGCGTCTGAATGGTTCATTAAGCTTCCTTGGGAAGAGCCGGATGAGGGGTTTTTGGAGGTGGACCGGGCGGAGAAGACTTAATCAACCATCCCCGAAGGACGGAAGTCCTCGGAGACATCGCGTCTGAAGAGCAGGAAACAGGATTGAAAGAGAAGAGATGAAGAGGTGCCTTCTTAACTCCTTCTGATCCTTGAGAGGTCAAGAGTGGAAGGTGGGATCCATGTTCCTTATCCTCCATGAGGCTTGGAAGATGTCTCTGGAGACATCTAGGCCATCCAGGTTAAGGTTTTTTTTTCAAAAGGCAACTGGACTATTTTTTTTTCAAAAGGCAACTGGACATTGTTTTTCCCTGAAGACGTTTCCTCATCCAAGAAGCTTCTGAAGTTCTGAAGAAGCTTCTTGGAGGAGAAGCGAAAGGTGCCTTCAAGGAGAAACAGAGTCCAGTTACCTCTTGAAAAAGCACCTTTGGGTTAAGCTTGGAAGCCAGCTGAGCAAGTTGGCCCCTAAGATTGAGAAGTCAAACAAAGTCCATCTACGTACTACCTCCACACACAAACCCTACTGGACCAACATGGTCGTTTTTGGCCCATAACCATCCATGAAGACCTGGCCTTCACCCCGCAGTGGATAGATGGGGATGTTGGTGATGATGAAGACGATGGTGTTTGTTTCCCAAGTTTGATATTTCTCCACAGCCTCCCTGGATGTTCTCATCTGAACAAGACCTCTAGGAGGAGTTTCCTCTTTGAGATCTTCTCAGGACCAACACCTACTTGTCTTTATTCTGTCTCTAGCCATCCGCAGCCTCCTTGGCCTCCAGCTCTTCCTTTCATCCCCAAGGAAGGATCTCCAGAAGGAGGTCCACCCAGAGGGCTCTTTCCTACAGGGAAGGGCAGCCAAGGGGGCTGCAGAGGGATGGAGAGATAGGGAACAAACTGTTCTCTCTTCAACAACCACCTCCATCCTCCCTGGTTTGTTATCATTGTCTATAGATCATACGTTCTAGTCTTGCCTTAGGCATGACTTTCACCAGGAGATGGTGAGTTCTAGTCAGAGGTGGGTTCCTACCGGTTCGCACCAGTTCGGTAGAACCGGTTCGTCAAATCTACCGAATTGGTTAGAAGAGGTTCCACCAGTGGACCCGGAAAGCAGGCCACACCTACAGAAGAGGTTCCAAAATTTTTTGAAACCCACCACTGGTTCTAGTGCTATCTCAGGCATGAAAGTCAACTGGGTGACTTTGGGCCAATCACCAGGAGACGGCGAGTTCTACTCACATCTCAGGCGCGAAAGTCAACTGGGTGACTTTGGGCCAATCACCAGGAGACGGCGAGTTCTAGTCACATCTCAGGCGCGAAAGTCAACTGGGTGACTTTGGGCCAATCACCAGGAGACAGCAAGTTCTAGTCACATCTCAGGCACGAAAGTCAACTGGGTGACTTTGGGCCAATCACCAGGAGACGGCGAGTTCTAGTCACATCTCAGGCGCAAAAGTCAACTGGGTGACTTTGGGCCAATCACCAGGAGACGGCGAGTTCTAGTCACATCTCAGGCGCGAAAGTCAACTGGGTGACTTTGGGCCAATCACCAGGAGACGGCGAGTTCTAGTCACATCTCAGGCGCGAAAGTCAACTGGGTGACTTTGGGCCAATCACCAGGAGACGGCGAGTTCTAGTCACATCTCAGGCACGAAAGTCAACTGGGTGACTTTGGGCCAATCACCAGGAAACGGCGAGTTCTAGTCACATCTCAGGCATGAAAGCCAGCTAGGTGATTTTGGGACAGTCCCTCCCTCTCAGCTCAGCCCACCTCACAGAGGAGTTGTTGTGGGGGAAAACGGGAGGAAGAAGGTGTATTAAATATATTTGCCACCTTGAGTTGTTTATATAGTTGCATTGGCATCCTTCAGTTTCCAAAGACGATGGTCTCATGCTCTGGGAAGAGGTCAAAGCTGCAGTGTCCTCTCCAGAGCATGAGGCCTGGGAAGATTAATATGGAGGATAGACTGTGACCCAAGCAGCAGATCCTCCCATCTCCACGTGGCTGAAATAGTCCAATGGAACGGCAGAGCCATTCAGCTGCATTGTAGGAGTTACCAGAATCTGGTTGTACACAGTCATGAACTGCTTCCGGGACTCCAGCTCCAGATTTTGCCTGGAGGTTGACTCCGGAAGCCTTTTCCAGGAGTGGATGCAGCCACAAGGCAGTGGAGGTTTGTCATCGGAGTTTCCCTTCTCTTAGAAGATGGTTCTGCCACTGGATCTGCCGTTGGGGCGTAGAGCCCTCTTCCGCCTTCTAAACCCGTTGAGCGTCTTCTCCCGTAACCCTGGGAAGGGGCCCTTACGAGGTGCTCCCAGCCGGGCCAGCTGGACCAAGGTTTTTTAAGGAGGTGTTACTCCTCCATCACTCACCCTTTGTCCTGGCTTGTGACAGGCAGAGCCTGGCTTCCCAAACGTTGGGCCCAGGATGGCGGGCTTTGTTGATATAGTATCAGTGGCATATGACATGAACACAAAACATTTCTAAATCTATTGGCCATTTCTCATGTGTCTAGTTGAAGGTAAGACCTCCCATCTTTCTGGATCCAAGAAGTCACTTGATATATCTCTCTCTCTTCCCCCACCCCGCTCTCTCGTCTTCTCTAGGTTGAACCACACCTCTCAACCTTCCCGGATCATGCTTCATACAAGAAGGCACTTGAGGTCTTCCGTTCAGAAGTTCCTGTGAGGATTGGGCCCTTGGCTCAAGGCATTTACACCACAGCCTGTTAAGATATACGTAGAGGGAAGAAAGAGAGAGGAGGAAGAGAAGGCTGAACCACGAAAACAAACAAAAATGAACCCTGAAGACTTAATTGCAGATTTCTATTTTAGGATCGGAAATTGTTTTGTTCGCCTGATGATTAAACTTAATTTTAACCCGATGTGTTTTATTTGGTCTTTAATGTTTCGGCAATGAGTTGATCTGGAGGTTCAGAGTATGTACCGTGTGACATTTTTGAGACTACCCAGGAGCAAAATACAGTAAACAGAGGTTTGCCTTTCATATAGCGGTTTATCTATAAGGAATATATACATACACATACTGGGCAAAGTCAGGCAATCAATCATCAACTACAGCACGGAAGCACACAGGGAGAGAGAGAGGGACGTCCTCATGGGGCCTCTCTTATATATACAGCCTCTTAAAGTCGTATCAGTCCAAAAACCTTGCTGACTCATTCCCTGCCTTATATCATTGTAGCTCTTAAAGCCTTTCTCTGAAAATCTGAATTCTAGATCATTTTCTGGGATCGTTTACCTCCCATTGGGAAACTTGCAAAACGGTTCCCGTCCCTCTGCAGTGGACAATCCCAAAATTAAGTGATGGATTGATTAGATCACTGGTTCTCAACCATTTCTTCATCACAGCCCCCCTCCCTTGAAATACCTCTTGTGGCCAGAATAGGACAACTGGCCACAGCCAGCTTGCTACAGTCAACTCGCTTCTGGTCAACTTGCCACAGCCAACAATTCCACCATTCCATTTAATTATTTAAAATGATTTTTAAAATATTTTAATTTTTTGGGGTCATTTGCCTTTCGTTTGCATCCTTCCTTTTGCATCTTTTCTTATTCCCCCAGTTCGGTGGACCCCCTGTGATGACTTCATGGATCTCCCAGGGGTCAGAAGAATACAGGTTGAGAACCTCTCGGTTAAACCATCCATCCTTGGTTAGTGGACTTTTGAATGACCGCCTTAAGAGCTGTTAAACATGTTCAGCAAATCAACTGGTAAAGGATCCCCTCGCACATATGTGCTAGTTGTTCCCAACTCTAGGGGGCGGTGCTCATCTCCGTTTCAAAGCCAAAGAGCCAGCGCTGTCCGAAGACGTCTCCGTGGTCATGTGGCCGGCATGACTCAGCACCGAAGACGCAGGGAACGCTATTCCCTTCCCACCAAAGGTGGCTCCTATTTTTCTACTTCCATTTTTCGAACTGCCAGGTTGGCAGAAGCTGGGACAAGTCACGGGAGCTCACTCCGTTATGCGGCACTAGGGATTCGAACCGCCGAACGGCCGACCATTCTGATCGACAAAGCTCAGTGTCTTAGCCCCTGAGCATCCCTTAAATCAATTGGGGGGGGGTAGGTTTGTAAATGCCCTGAACTAGAAACTCGAGTTTGTCTCACACACACTCAAGACCCCAAACCACAACTTGCCAAAATTCTCAACGATGTTGACAAGGCAGGAAGTCAAGATCAGGTGACTTCCAATGTTGGATTCTTCCATGCTTTGTAAGAGAGCCCTTTTGTTTTTGAAACCGCGTCATGTAGCTTTATCTTCTTCCTCTTTTCCCAAATGTGTTTTCACTCCCTTCCTTCTCCTTTTGGCCTGGATGCGCCTTATCTTAGAGTGACACCCACTGGCAATTCTGAGAGCCTTGTGAAAGATTTTGGTGGACTGATTCCTTTCCATCTCTGACTTCTTGGAAGGGAGAAGAAGCAATCCAGCTTAAACCAAAACTTCCTCTCGGCCTTCCTCTTTTTCTCTCTTGGATCCTTCCTTCACGCCGATGGCTTTTGACTTCTCTTCCCCCCCCCCCCCCCACATACCTCCCATGTAAAATCCTCCAACAGTTGAACACATCAAAACAAATTAAGGTAATCACTGAAATGGGGAGAAACACATCTAAAGATTTGTGGAGCATCTTCCTTGTCTTTCTTGAAAAGGAAGACCAGAAGACAAGGGAAAATTGCGAATCTGAGTGATTAGTTGGGCTGGAAAGTTGGAAGAAGAGAAAGAAGAGAAAGGAAGGAAGGAAATGGGAAGAAGAGGAAGGAAGAAAAAAGGAAGGAAGGAGCTTAGAAGAGAAAGGAAGAAAAAAGGAAGGAGTTGGACGAAGAGAAAGGAAGAAAAGGGAAGGAAAGAAATTGGAAGAAGAAGGAAGGGAGGGAAGGAGGAAGGGAAGGAAGGCGGAAGGAAGGAAGGAAAGAAAGATAAAAGGGAAGGAGGGAAAGAAAGGAAGGAAGGAAGGAAGGAAGGATGCATGCATGCAAGCAAGCAACATCAATAGCCCTTAGACTTATATACTGCTTTATAGTGTCAGCCTCTTGTCCCCCAAACAATCTGGCTCCTCATTTTACCAACCTCAGAAGGAGGGAAGGCCAAGTCAACCCTGAGCCTGGTGAGATTCGAACTGCCAAACTGCAGGCAGCCAGCAGTCAGCAGAAGTAGCCTGCAGTACCGCACTCTGACCACTGCGCCACCGTGGCTCATGGTGTATAAACTCAGACCAGCAAAGCACAATTAAAGCGGAACTTAAGATCCTATCAACATTTCTCAGGACGAGAAAGACTGTTGAACATTAGGGAAAGGAATGCATTCCTGTTCATTAGCATTTAGGGGTGGGGTGGGGACTTTAAACATTTTCTAACCTCCAGGCTATCTCTGCATGGTGGGGCCGAGAATTCCAACAGGTTAATTGTGAGGTTGACAATTGTGAGAAGGGCTGTTATATTACGATAAGGCAGCGGCGCACAACACAATGTGAAATCTGCTCCTGAGACACACAGAAGGTTCGGGTTTTTTTTTTTCCATCTGGGGATTCCTAAACTGTTCTAAATCAGTGGTCACCATTTGGTGGTCTGCAGTATAATTATTTGCATTTTTTTTATATTGCACTAAATCAGGGGTCCTCAAACTTCGGCCCCTGGGACGGATACATGCAATGAATGCTTGTGTTGCTGCAGAGAGTCTCCCCCTTCGGGGTCTTTTCGTGAGGGTTGGAGGGGGGAAGAAATTCTGATTTGGGGTCTGCTTCGGCCTCCTGGTGGGGGGCTTTGGGCGAAGGCTGGAGGGAAGAGCCGCTGGTGGCAAAGAGCCGGAGAGCCTCGTTCCAGTGGGACTGCATCATGGCCTGGAACTGGCTGACCATCTCAGCCCGCTGAGCCTCCAGGCGCTGGCACCTGGCCTTACAGGGGGTACAAAAACCTGGGTTTAGAAGTTTCAAAATTATAGTGTATATATGTATAATTATATGCATATAATTATTTATTTTTTAAAGGGGTGTGAGAATATATCGGAAGCAATCTAGGGGTGTGGGATATAGAAAAGGTTGGAGACCCCTAAACCTCCAAAAGGATGCAAAGGACCAGCTGTCTGCAAGGAGTATAAATCCTCCCATTCGCCACCATCCAGTCAGAGCCGAAAAAACTTCTTGGATGAGAAGCGAAACATCTTCAAAAGAAAAAAAAACAAGGAAGTCCAGTTGCCTCCTGAAAAAAGCAGGAGAGGCATAATGGGAGAGAAAGGGAAGTAAAAGATGGGGCAGATTTCTCACACCCACCCATTCATTAATTCATTGGTTGATTTGCCAAGTGTCCTTGGCCACATCCTTCTCTCTGAGATACATTTGGATCCTTGGCAGTGATAAAATTCAATTTTTTACTATTGGTTCTGGGGGCGCGGCTTGGTGGGTGTGGCAAGGGAAGGATACTGCAAAATCCCCATTCCCTTCCCACTCCAGGGGAAGGATAATGCAAAATCCCCATTCCCTCCCCACTCCAGGGAAAGGATACTGCAAAATCTACATTCCCTCCCCACTCCTGGGGAAGGATACTGCAAAATCTACATTCCCTTCCTACTCCTGAGGAAGGATACTGCAAAATCTCAATTCACTCCCCACTCCAGGGGAAGGATACTCCAAAATCTCCATTCCCTCCCCACTCCTGGGGAAGGATACTGCAAAATCTCATTCCCACCCCACTCCTGGGGAAGGATACTGCAAAATCTCCATTCCCACCCCACTCCTGGGGAAGGATACTGCAAAATCTCATTCCCACCCCACTCCGGGGAAGGATACTGCAAAATCTCCATTCCCTCCCCACTCCAGGGGGAAGGATACTGCAAAATCTCCATTCCCCGCTCTGGGGCCAGCCAGTGGTGGTATTTGCCGGTTCTCCGAACTACTCAAAATTTCAGCTACCAGTTCTCCAGAACCTGCTGAATTTCACTCCTGGGATATGTGGGCTGGACCCATTTCTAAAGGCCCTCTGACCTCTATGAATGGGTTGAATGATTTACTTTATTGTCATTGTACGTCTATAAACAGTATACCCATACCACAAAATTCACATACGGTAACACCCAGAGACCAGGCCCAACTCCCATGACAATCCCCACTCACCAAAAAATTCCCCGCTCCTAAACCACCCAAATATTGTAAAAAAAGTTGTAATAATTTTTTCTTTTGTCTTTTTTTTTTATTTTTTTCTGTTATGATATAGAGCAGTGGTTCCCAAACTTGGCAACTTTAAGACTTGTGGACTTCAACTCCCAGAATTCTTATATGATATATAAAGGACAATAATGTTTTTAATGTATAAGAGTGGGATGATTTGAATACTTTGGTATAATTGTATGTAGTGACCATTTCACATTAGAAAGATCTTTGTATATTAAACAGATCAATGATGATGTAAGGAATAATTGATATATACACGAATTGAAATACTTAACCACTGTATGGACGAATAATTAATAATGGGAAACCATTCTTGGAATTCTGGACAATTGGAGACTTTATGGTCAATTGAAAATATGAATGCTTTATTATAAACCAATGGGAATTCTTTGTTCCAATCTTCGCTTTTCCTCCTTAGAGATAGGTGATACCATAATAGTTTAAAGATTTATTGCTATTTGATAGATAATTATGAATTCAAGGAAAAAAAGATTGTTACAAATGAAATGATATTAATGGTAATCTGAACATATAATGCTCAATGACAGCAAAACATTCAGCTATGTCAGTGTTTCTCAACCTTGGCAACTTGAAGATGTCTGGACTTCAAGTCCCAGAATTCCCCAGCCAGCATTCGCTGGCTGGGGAATTCTGGAACTTGAAGTCCAGACATCTTCAAGTTACCAAGGTTGAGAAACACTGAGCTATGTTTAATGTAAACGAGTGATGTTAATCCTAAATTTAAGAATTGATGCACAAAAGCTTGTAACCAAACGACATGCTTGATGAAATGGAGGAAAGTTGTTCTTCTTCTCCTCTCTTGCTTTGTTTTGTATGTGTTGTTTTGTTTAAAAAGAATAAAAAGTTATTAAAAAAAAAACTCCCTGCTCCTAAACCACCGCAAATATCCCACATACAGACCAAGTAATGATGTCTAACAGCTCAGTGACGGTGGCCCTTTCGTTTGCCATAATGCTTGAAAAGCCAAAAAAAGAAGAGAGATTTCACCGATTCCAAATTCCACTAAAGGTCACACAAGGCGCATTTGCACAACCCACTTAACCTGTGTGTGTTTGTGTGACTGTACTCATTTTCTACCTTCGCACAAGGCACACAACCCTAAATTAAAGCAGTCCAGCAAGAGGTGAGCATTCCTCCACCTGTTCCCTTCCCTTTTTTTTTTTTTGGTACATTTTCCATTTTTTACACTTTTTTGGTTGAGCGAAAAGGAAAGTGTGAAGAGGAGAATCAGGTCAGATGAGAAACTTTAGTTGGGGGTCTGGCTGTGGTCCCGCCTCTCTCTCTCTCTTCCTCCCCGCCCCCAACACCACAATTCTCCTCCCCACCCCCCCCACCCCCACCACAGTGGTTCTCCGACAGCTTGCAACCGGCCTTGGTTTCAGATGGGAGTTGTGCAAACTCCCACAGGGGACGCACCTTCCCGGGCCCCCGCTTACAAGCTGCTGAGCCAAAGGGAAAATCTTAAAGAGGAGGTGCGGGAGAGCTGGCAGGAGGGAGGCAGAGAGTAAGCGGGGAGAGAGGGAGGGAAAGAGCGGGGGGGGGGGCACGGAGGAGAGAAAAAGGATTGTTCGCAAAGGGAAAGAGATGAAGATGGGGGGAAGGCAGGAGAGAAGAGAGAAAGAGGGAGAGGAAAAGGTAGGAAAAAAGGAAGGGCGGAATAAAAGGAAGGAAAAAAGGGATTGGAATAAAATAGAAGAAAGAAAGAAAGAAAGAAAGAAAGAAAGAAAGAAAGAAAGAAAGAGAAAGAAAGAAAGAAAGAAAGAAAGAAAGAAAGAGGGAGAGAGGGAGGGAGGGAAGGAAGGAAGGAAGGAAGGAAAACAATTCCAAGAAGACATTAATGATCACAGCTGTCCAAAGCAGGTTAATCTAGAATTTACTTATTTCATTTCCTTCCTTCCTTCCTTCCTTCCTTCCTTCCTTGTCCCTCTCTGAGCTTGGCTGTTTTCTTGCAGAAGTTTCATTACCCAACTAGGTAACATCATCAGTGATCTTCCTTCCTTCCTTCCTTCTTTCCTTCCTTCCTTCCTCCCTCCCTTCCTCCCTCCCTTCCTTCTTTCCTTCCTTCCTTCCATCCATATCCTTAGTGCTCTCTGAGCTTGGCTGTTTTCTTGTAGAAGTTTCATTACCCAACTAGGTAACATCATCAGTCATCTTCCTTCCTTCTTTGCTTCCTTCCTTCCTTCCCTCCTTCCATCCCTCCCATCATTCTTTTTCTCGTTTCCCTCATAATCTCTCTTACTCTCTTTCAATCTTCCATATTTTATCTCTCTTAATCCTCCCTCCCTTTCCTTTCTCCTTCCATTTTTCATTCACACCGTCATCATTCTCTTTCTTTCAATCTCCTGTCTTTTTCTCTGAATCCTCCCTCCCTTCTTCCTTTCCTCTCTCCCTTCCTTCCCAGCCTTACCTCCACCTTCCCTAAAAGAGTGAGGGGCTTCTAGCAGGGCAGACCTCTCTCGCTTCAGTGACAAATAGGAGGTGGAAAGACCTCTTGGGGGCTTTCATGGTTCCCAAAGAAGACAATTTCGAACAAAACTGTGGAGGGACAGACCCAGCTGGTGGGGGGGAGGGAAATAAAATACCCTACCCCTAAAAAAGGAAGGGGCTGAAAGACCCTCCCCTAAGCCTTATTAATTTTTAGTACGTGTCTTCTCTTGTCACTGCCACTTAATTCCAATTTCTCTGTGCGGGTTTTTACAATAACAATGACAACAAACGACACCCCCCCCCCTATTATTCTTGCAAGACTTGTGAATTGAATTGAAATCCTTTTAGGGCAGGGGGGCTTTTGTTTTGGGGTTAGGAGACACTTTGGAGGGTCCTAAAAACCAGCCCCTTAGCTACCATGGTGCGTTATTTTGCAGTGTTTGTTTTGTTGTGCATAGAGAGGATTGAATGAAAAGAAGGGCGAACTGCTGGTTTTTGGGGGGTTCTTCTTTTTTGGAAAAGGGGACGATTAAAAAAAGGGGACAATTTGTGCCCAAAGACTGCAGAAAATCCACCCGGAATCTCCTTTCTTCATCCAGCATTTTCAAATTATTATTATTATAGTCCCCCCCCCCACTCAGCCAGATGTTTAGACTGAATTGGGCATTTTGGTCCTATTATTATTATTATTATCTCTTGTTCATTAAACATGAAACTCAGTCAACTTAACATTTAAAAATGTGTGTTGTTGCTGTTGTTGTTGTTGTTATTATTTCAGTTTTCTTGTGGTTGCCCAACTCCAGGGCTCTTTATCCTCCTTACTTCTCTCTGTTCTGAATATTATTTCATTGTCAAAGTTTGAATACCTCCAGACCTTGAAAGTATTCATTGTCCCCGTTTTTAATCTGGTAACTTTTCTTGAAATTCTGTCTGTCTATCTGTCTCTATCTCTATCTCTATCTCTCTCTTTATCTATCTATCTATCTATCTATCTATCTATCTATCTATCTATCTATCTATCTCTATCTATCTATCTCTATCACTATCACTATCTGTCTGTATCTCTATATATCACTTTCTATATCTATCTATCTATCTATCTATCTATCTATCTATCTATATCACTATCTCTGTCTGTCTGTCTCTTTATCTCTATCTCTTTCTATATCTATCTATCTACCTATCAATCACTATCTCTGTCTGTCTCTCTATATATCTCTCTCTATATCTATCTATCTATCTATCTATCTATCTATCTATCTATCTATCTATCTATCTCTATCACTATCTGTCTGTCTCTCCATCTCTATCTCTTTCTATATCTATCTATCATCTATATCACTATCTCTATCTGTCTGTCTCTCTATATATCTCTTTCTATATCTATCTATCTATCTATCTATCTATCTATCTATCTATCTATCATCTATCTATCTATCATCTATATCTATCTATCTGTCTATTTCTGTCTCTCTGTCTCTCTTTGTCTCTGTTCCCCCCTCTCTCTCATCTTCCCACCCTAGTCCCTTCTGAAATATAACATAGCAAAAACGTTTTCCTTCTTTCCTCTTCCATTTACTCCTGAGTAAAACCTCCTTTTCCATCTCCCTGCTGGCTTCAGGTCTTTGAAAAAACCCCAGTGTCAAAATTAGCTTTACAAAAAAAAAAAAAAAAGCCCATGTAATGTGGGGGGACTTAACATTTTTCACCAATTGGGTCCCCTTCTGACAGAAAAGGCACAATGATCTCAATGCGCTGTAAACCGAGAGACCGCTATGCCCAAACTTCAGGGTTGAGAAATCGAATTTTTGCCTTGTTGATCTGGGTTGCCTTCAGACCTCCAACATTGGGGGTCCAATGCCCAGTTTATTTGCTTTTAAAGAGTCCTTTTGACATATTGCCACGTGAGAGGAGGGGTGATGCCTAGTAGATGCCATAGAAGATTTTTTTTAAAATTGTCGGCGCTGAATCGATGTGCCGTTTAATCATTGTGTAAAACGCCCTTCGGCGAAACATGAATTTCACCTTAAATTCGGTTGAACTTCCTTGCGAGTCAACCAAGAGGCTTTTTTTTCCTAAAAGAAGGGGAAGAGCTTTAAAATTCCGAGGGAAAATCGTGATGATTTATTTTTGTTAAATAATATAAAGAAAGGCAAGGAGGGGACGGATGTGGAAGAGAAGGTTTGTAGACGGAGGAGGAGAGAAATGAAAACGCTCTTTGCTAGAACAATTTCAGAGTTTCACTTCCTCGCGTTTTTAGCTGGTTTTCCCAGCACTTTTATGTTTTCCTTAAAAAAAAAACATTGTAAATATATTTATCGTCCGGGTGCTGTAAGGCTTTTTAACAGTCTAGCTTTCGTGGCCAGGGCGAAGAGAGGAAATAATCTCACTTTTCAAGAACGAAACACGGGTGGCTTAAAGCGCCCCCCGTTTTCAAGCAGACCCCCCCCCCCAAAAAAGCACTTTCTCCTCTTCTTCTTCTCCCTTTCCCCTCCCACCCCACATTGCTAATAACCCCATTTAAAACTTCATCAGCGCTGTAATGATAGCAAACAGAGCAGCAATTGCCTGCTAACCGTCGGATCTGCGCTGTAATTAATTCAATGTCTGTTTTAATCAAACTGAGGAGCGATCAAGTTTTTTTTCCCCCTCCAGTCCGGGTGGCACGCGTGACGTCACCCTAAAAGACAGCCGGCCAATCCGGAGGGGCCCTGCGGGGCACGTGGGCTCGGATACTCGGTTAAAATTTAAAAAAAAAAGAAAAGGGGAAAAAAAAGCAACCGTAGGGGGAAAAGATAGAGGAGGCGGAGAAGAAAAAGAAAAGAAAGTCGGCGCGAGTCGGAGCGGGTTTCCGCCATAGAGAAAGCGGGACAACGAGTGGGGGACGCCTCCGGAGCTGTCCTTGGTGCTGAAACGGCGCGCCGAGGCCGTTTCGCCCCCCACGAAATCTCCTCCCGAGCGATAGATCCCGAAGGATCCCGCAGGATCATGGGAGGAGACGAAGCGGAGATCCCCCTCGTCCGCTACTTCGAGCGTTTACTAAGGTGCTGATAGATTCTCACTGTATTAAGCGGGTCTTAAGCTTTGGTGTCCCGGGCTGTTCATGTTGGATTGGGTGCTGTCCATAGTGCTGAAAAAACTCAACTTCCTTGCTAATCCCCTCCTCTCTCTTTCTCTCTCCCTCTCCCTCTCTCTCTCTCCCTCCCCCCCCCTCTCTCTCTCTGTGTCTTTCTCTCCTTCTTTCTCTTTCTCCCTCTCCCCCCTCTCTCCCTCTTTCTCTCCATCTTTTCATTTCTCGAGGATGAGCTTCTTTCGGTTGGGCTGTTGTGAAAGTTTGCTGTCCTTCCTATGCTGGGTTTCGGACACATTGGATCGGAGTGGACGTGGTCTTTGATTTAAGATCTGGGCGGCCCGAGGGGTATTCAGGACCAGAGGTTGCGATGGGACAATTCACAACCTTGCGGGCGCTTATGGGAGAGTCAGGTCGGTTGAACTCCATGCGATCCAACCCGCCCAGCGAGCAGGAATGAAGCGGGCAGCCGCCTCAAGAGCTTGAGTGGTTGAAGTGCTTTCCCTCATCCTTGGGAGAGTAAAGCCCCTTTGAACCCCCGGTGGGCTCAATTTGGAGAAAGTCAACAGCCGGTGTAAGTTGCGGTTGGGATTTAAGGCATGCTCAATTGCAATTGAATCTTGCTGAATCCAATGGGTTTATTCTTTTTATAAAGCCTGATTAACGTCTAGGACCAACTCAACTCGGCTCCTTCCTTTTTCCCTTTGCCTTTTGACAGTTTTCCTTCCCTTTTTTTTCTCTCTTCCCGCTGCAGCCGATTTGGACGCTGATCGCGCCCCCTCCCCTTCCGCGCCCACCACCCCAAAGTCGGGACCTTGGATGTTAAATGCGGGCCAGGAATTGTGCGTTTCCCAGTGGTGCGAGCGTGCCTCCTTCGCCTCTTTCCCCCCTCTCCCTCTCTACTTCCGTAACCTCGGCGGGTTCATGCATTCCTGACAAACGGCATGGAAAACGCCAACGGATTTGGGATCGACTCCCTCCTCTCCCATCGATCCGGGAGCCCAGCTGCACCCAAAGGAGACCCGCCGCTCCTGGGAGACACCAGATCCTCTCTGGAACTTAGCCCTCGCTCGGAACTCAGCAGCGGCTGCTTGTCTCCCCCGTCCCCCCGGAGGGATTGCTTGGAAGCGCCAGCTCAGTTACCCGGCGGCTGCGGAGGCGGAGGAGGGGTGGTGAGGCTGGAGCCTCACCTGCCGGGCCCCCCCATTTCAGCCGCCTCGGCTCAATCGAGAACGGTGACCTCCTCCTTCCTCATCAGGGACATTTTGGCCGATTGCAAACCCTTGGCGGCCTGCGCCCCTTATTCCAGCAGCCACGGGCAGGGCGCGCAGGAAGCGCCGGCCCCCATTCCCGCCAAGGCCGGCGGCGAGGACTTTCGGGAGAAAATCGAAAAAACTAGCAGCAATTCTTCCTTGGATTCAGAATACAAAGGTAAGGAGGGGGAGGACACTGTAAAAAAAACCGCGTGGTTTGCAAAGGGGAGCGGGGAAACCAGCTTAAATCCCCCAAACGGGACCATCCATTTTTATTTTTTTAGAAAAGTCACCAAGTTTAGTTCTCTTTAGTCATTCTGAAAAGTCACCCAAAACTGAAACGGGGAGGGGGAGGGGGGCGAGAGAAACTAAAGTCTGGGAACATCTAACCACCCCTTTCCTTTGGTGGGTAGCTGACCCCCCCCCCCTCTGATCTTCCAAGCCTTCTCCATTTCCTGACTTATGCTAATAACGCTAATACTAATAATAACAAGATCATTCGCGACGTGTTAGTACCACTTGATAACAAGCCTTAGGTAAGGTCTCACATTTGGAATACTGCGCCCAGTTTTGGTCGCCGGGATATTAAATAATAATAAAAAAAAGATGTTGAGTCTCTAGAAAGAGTGCAGAAAAGAGGCGAAAACATAGAAAGGCGGTTGTGGGGATTGAGTTTAACGAAAAGAAGGACTAGGCAGGGGTCTTCCACTATTTGAGGGGCTGCCCCAAAGAAGAGGGAGTCAAGCTATTCTCCAAAGCAGCTGAAGGCAGGACAAGAAGCAACGGATGGAAACTCATCAAGGAGAAATCATCCTTTCTCTCCTTCCTTCCTTCGACCCTCCCATCCTTTTCTCCTTCCTTTTCTCCTTCCTTCCTTCCTTCTCTCATTCCTTCCTTCCAATATCTCAGGGGTTGCCCCAAAGAAGGGGGAGTCAAGCTATTCTCCAAAGCAGCTGAAGGCAGGACAAGAAGCAACGGGTGAAAAAGATTATTAAAGAGAGATCCAAGAATTATGGATGTCCTGACTGGGAGAACAATTAATCAGTGGAACAAGTTGCCTCCAGAAGTTGTGAATGCTCCGACACTGGAGGTTTTTTAAAGAAAAGGTTGGATATCCATTTGTCTGAAATGGGATAGAGTATCTTGCTTGAACAGGGGGCTGGACTAGAAGGCCTCCAACTTTGTTATTCTCTTAAAAACCAATAACAAGGAAAGAGAGGGCAAAGTCCCCCCCACACCTTATAATTCTTGGACTGTTAGGGGCGATCAGAATGGAGTGACTGGAAGAGCGGAGAGAATTTGGAGGGTTCAATTAGCAACCTTTGTTGGGGGGAATCTGCTTTATATTACCTGCAGGATTTGGGACAATCTCTCAGCATCACCGGGGATAACTAATTAACCCTTCATTACCAGCTTCTGCTGAGAATTCCCCAGTCAAATACTACATTGCAACAGCAAAAATTATCATTACCCTCATGTTCGGAGGGACCGCTCCTAGGAAAAATCCAGATCTTGCAAGAAGAGCCAAATCCAACTTGCACCCAAGGTGTTTTTTTTTTTTAATTAATAGATAGACTGCCTCTACCTAGGGAGGTTCCAGGAGAAAATTTCCCTCTTTTTTTTTCAAATGGAAAGCTGGGTTGAATTCAGCCTCCTTGTAAGGCTGTGGACCCATCGAGTTGGTAGCATGCGATGGGGATTTTTAGTTGCAGGTGGATCCCCAGCCATCCTACCAGGTTGGGGCTAATTAAGCATCGGGTACACCCTGAGTCCGGCAGAGCGGATACTTTCTACCCCTTCCCCCGGCTAGGGATCAACAGAGGTAGGGGTGATGGTTGAATTGGCTGGCTTACCAACCATCTGGATCCCTTCCCAGAGTCCAGGGGCCGTTTCCTTCCCTCTGGAGGTCGGTTTGGTAGGTCTCCCGCCGGATCGGCGTTCGGGCTTCATGGCGGGGGTCTTCCGAGGTGTTATTCAGCGGCCTGGTGCCCCTCCTCCTTCCCACACTTGCAGCAAGTTGGTGGCCTTTGCGCTTAGGGCGTTTTGTGGTTTAAACGGCTTCCTTTTCCCTTAGCGGGGTGATGTTCTCCATATTCATCCGGCCCGGTATTGGTTTCTGGCCATATCTATTTCAGCGTCCTCAGCTACGAGGTACCACTTGTGTAAGCCATGAGGGGACCCTCGGGCGAGGGAGGAGGTGTACCGGCCATCGTCCAGCCCGTCTTTGAACCAGCTCACCCAGAGGTCCACCCGGTTTCGATCCACGCGAGGTTTCGGAATTCCTGGGTGCATTCCGCTCCTGGCCTGCCACCTTGTTTCACCATCCGGTTACGATCCCGGTTGGCCGAAGGCTCTTCAGATCTGTAGTCGGAGGGCCATCATGAAACAAGGGTCAAAAATTCCGCAGCTCGGGAGTATCGGCCTTGTGGAGTACCACCGTCCAACGAGCAGCCGCTCCGTTTAACGCTAGGGTCACCCCTCAAACTCGTGCCCCTTGGGTTGGTTTCGCCCGTACTCTTACTTGTACGTGAGGACTTGGGCGAAGAAGAATCCCAGCTTCTGGGGGGTCTCCATTGTATTGGACACCTAGTGGGGGGAAGCCTTCCTCTCTAGTCTGGGTTGGCCGGGGACAATCATCTGGGGTGGCCTGATGGGTGGCAGGTTCTCTGGTCCGGCTCCGTGGGTCTGGGGTGGCGGCTCCCCCCAATCTCTGGCTGGTGCCTCTTCCGCGCTCCTTCGTTGGCGGTCTCAGCAACTGGGACGTTTTAAGTTCTCCAACGCTTCTATCACGAATCGGTTGATTTGTCTTTTTAAGTTGACTCTCACTCCGCGTGGTTCCTTTTGATCGGATAGGGCCTCCCGTTCCAGGTTTTTGGATGAGGATGTCACACACACCACACACACCCCAATTCTGCCATCCCGGCTGTCCTTCTTCCCCACCCCGGTTGACCATCGCGGCTTGGTGGAGTTTTCCAGGATCGCTTCGGCGTCTTCGATGGGGCAAGCGCCTCCAGTTGAGTGGGCATTGGCGTCTCCCTTCCCCCAACCTCCAGCTTCTCTCTGCTCGCTTGCTCTGTTTGGGATATGATTTGTAGGATCCCCTCGATAGAGGAAAAAAAAAATTCTCTCTCCGGAGGTTGATCACTTTTGCAGACCCGGCTTTAGGGAAGACCCGGCCTCTCCCCCTTAATCAAGGCAGTAGAGGGTCTTTAAACTTGGCATTTGAAAAAGAAAGCTGGGCGGAAGGCAAAAGGGCCTGGGGTCCTTAAGGTAATTCAATAGGAATAAAAGAAGTTCGAATCCCCTCCCAACCGTCCATCCCGGCGTGGATTTGGCCAAGGTGTGAAGATGTTTTTTTGTTTTGTTAAGGGAAGATCTGGGAAAGGGATAAGAAGATTTTCTCAGCCTGAATGAGGCAGTTGACATGGCTCTCCCTCCGAGATTAATTTACCTGGTATGGGATATATAGGAAAGAAGGGTAGAAAAGGCCTGTTTATTTTATTGCATTTATTTATTCCATCAAGCATGAATTAGATAGCAGATATAAGAATAGACATGATCTTGGATACATGGGATGGATACGAATAGAAGGGAATAAATATTAGGACAGGGGCGGTAGGCACGCTTATGCACGCCCCTTCCAGACCTCTTAGGAATGGGGTGAGGTCCACGGTAGACAGTCTAAAGTTAAAGTTTTTGGGGGTTGGGGGAAGAAACCCCACAGAGTAGTGCGTTCCAGGCGTGGCTGAAGTCGCCTTTTCTGCCATCGAGTTTGGAGCGGTTTACACCTTGAGTTTCTATCTATTGTGAGCTCTCGTGTTGCTGTGGTTGAAGCTGAAGTAGTTATTGACAGGTAGGAGATTGTAGTGGATAATTTTATGTCTAAAGGGAGTATGGGGACCCCCTCTTTCTCCCCCCCCCCCGAAGAATGGTAGATTCACGAACCGGGCACCCCCTTCCCATTTCATTCTGTGCTATGTACATCCCGTGGCTTTGCAGCACGCCCATTTTAGCTGGCCTGGGAAAGAAAGGTGGATCGGATTGCTTTTCCCTGGGAAATAAGCACCAAGAAAATGAGATCATGCAGACTCAGGAATAGGAAGGAGGAAGAGGGAGTCCTGTAGAGGGGATAGGCAGTGGAGGAGTAAGGAAACTGTCCCAGTCAAGGAAGGAAGGAAGGAAGGAAGGAAGGAAGGAAGGAAGGAAGGAAGGAAGGAAGGAAGGAAGGAAGGAGAGAAAACATAAAAAATAGAATTGGTAAATTAGGAAGGAAAGGAAGGGAGAATGGAAGGAAGGAATGCAGAAAAGGAGGAGAAAGAGAAGGAGAGAAAACGGGGGGGGGGGAGAACCAGCACATTAGGAAGGAAAGAAGGAAGAAGAGATGGAAGGGGGGGAAAGGTGGGAGAAAATAGGAAATGATAAAATAGGAAGGAAGGAAGGGATAAAGGAAGGGAGGAGAAGGACAAAGAGGACGGGGGGGGAGGAAAAGAATGAGAAGGAGATAAAAGAGGGAGGGGAGATTTGGGAAGGGGATTTTTTTTTCAGAAGGAAAGATTGTTGTTGAAGAACATAAGTGTGTAAAGCACACAACTGTGTGTGTTTCCAAATAGGGAAAAGTAAACGGCTTGGAGCAGTTATTATTTTCCCTTTTAATAAGTTAGTCTGTGTAGTTTCCCCCTAGAACGCTTCTCATCCTGCACAAATCTATTTTTTTAATTATTATTATTCTTGCAACCCAATCAACAGTCCCTTGCCTCCTAGATTTTATTTTATCAGAGCAAAAGGGAACAGCCTACGTGGCCCACTCAACCATCAAGTCTACTCAGGGTTTAGTGGAAGGAGATAGAAAGTCGAAATCCCTGTTTTTGTGGAAGGATAAGCTGGAAATAAAGGCACATGGAGGAGAAAATAGATGTATTTGTATTTCTGGAGAAAAGACAGATGTTAGTGATTTCCCAAATGTGGTGTTTCTTTCTTTCTCTTCCCCCCCGCCCCTCACACTCCAAAAAAGTTTTCAAAACAATGTTAAGATTGTTTGCTCCGTTGGATATAATGTTTAATATTTTAGAAGGAAAATTCTCTGCCAATGTCTAGAAAGGGAGAAGGAAGGGAGGGAGGAAAAGAGGAAGGAAAGAAAGGAGATAAGGGAGTAAGGAAAGAAAAAGAGTGGAAGGAAGGAAAAAGAGGAAGGAAAGAAGAAGGATATAAGGGAGGAAGGAAAGAAAAAGAGAAGGAAGGAAAGAAAGAAAGAAAGAAAGAAAGAAAGAAAGAAAGAAAGAAAGAAAGAAAGAGAGGAATTGAGGAAGAAAATAAGGAGGGACATAAGGGAGGAAGGAAATAAAAAGTGGAAGGAAAGAAATGAGGGAGGAAAGAAGGACATGGGGAGTAAGGAAAGAAAAAGAGAACGGAGGGAGGGAGGGAGGGAAGGAAGGAAGGAAGGAAGGAAGGAAGGAAGGAAGGAAGGAAGGACGGACAGAAGGAAGGAAATCCCTGCTAGTTTACCTCTTAAGCATTCCCACAGATTTCAAACCAGAGTCTGAATAGAAGTAACTCCTAATCTATTCTCATTCATTTTTGAAGAGGGTGGGGAGGGGGGCGCATCGCTTTGCATGAGAAAATCATTGAAATCCAAAGGCCGGGTGGGGAATAATTACCAGGCTATTTAAAAAAAAAACAATCCTCTCCTTGAGTTTCAGTCTAAAGACGGGGAGCAGATGCGTGGCCAGATGTTAGGCAGGGAAGCGATTTTGCTCTTGGTGACAAGCTACAAAACACGCGCGGCTTTTACGCACGGCGGCCAGTGGCAGTAGAATGGGATTTTTTTGCGTGGGGTTTTTCTGCTTCTTTTTCACGAGGCCCTGGTGGGTCCCCCCCCATCGA
The DNA here is from genome assembly GCF_009769535.1 of Thamnophis elegans. NCBI lineage: Eukaryota > Metazoa > Chordata > Lepidosauria > Squamata > Natricidae > Thamnophis > Thamnophis elegans. The sequence goes on from NC_045556.1 coordinate 33,799,503, forward strand.
AAGCGCTTCCCAAGATTGCAATATGATTTCTCCCCCCCCCACTTTAATCTGATTTCTTTTCTTTTTTCCCCTTTAATCTGATTTCTTTTTGACCTTTGCATGCCTCCCTCCCTCTAGATTAGAAGTTGGGACTGTAATTAGTTTCTGCGTCGCTCTTCTCACCACCTCTTAAGACTCCGTATCGCCGTGAAATCGAAGCTTCGGGGGTTATTTTTTTTTCTCAAAACCCCCCCCCCCCAAAAAAAAAAAGCCGAAACGGATCCAAAACCTCAAAACGAAGCTTTGGTTCTACAGCGCAAATGCTCGCCGGTCCTTGCAAATGGCTGAAAAAGACGGGGAAGGGTTGAAAAAGGAAGGAGGGGAAGGGGGTGAAATCGCCGGCTTTACTCACCAAACGGGGGTGGGGGGCGGGAGTCGAAACTTGGGGCGCCCCCTTAACTTTCTCTTCCCTCCCGCTTCCTCCTGACAGCCCATTTCAAAATCCAAGCGAAGGTCTGAAGAGAAAATAAAATCTTCTCTTCTCCCCCAAAGATTTGGGAATTTTCAAACATCTCAAAAGTTCTCCATAAAGGAGGTCAGGTTTCCCCCCTCCCAATTTTGAAAAGAGGGGAGGGGAGACCTCCAAAACGAATCCCCAATGCCTTCCTTCCTTCCTTCCTTTTCTCCTTTCTTTCTTTCTTTCTTTCTTTCTTTCCTTTCTTTCTTTCCTTCTTTTTTCTTTCTTTCTTTCTTTCATTCTTTATTCTTTCCTTCTTTCCTTTTTCTTTCTTTCCTTCTTTCTTTCTTTCTTTCTCTTCTTTCTTTTTCTCCTTTCTTTCTTTCCTTTTTTCTTTTCCTTCCTTCCTTCTTTTGTCTTTCTTTCTTTCCTTCTTTCTTTTTCTTTCTTTTCTATCTTTCCTTCTTTTTTCTTTCTTTCTTTCCTTCTTTTTTCTTTATTTCTGTCATTATTTATTCTTTCATTCTTTCCTTTTTCTTTCTTTCTTTCTCTCCTTTCTTTTTCTCCTTTCTTTCTTTCCTTTTTTTCTTTTCCTTCCTTCATTCTTTCTTTTTTCTTTCTTTCTTTCCTTCTTTCTTTTTCTTTCTTTTCTTTCTTTCCTTCTTTTTTCTTTCTTTCTTTCTTTCTTTCTTTCTTCCTTTTTCCTTTCTTTCTTTCCTTCTTTCTTTCTTTCCTTCTTTATTCTTTCCTTTTTCTTTCTTTCTTCCTTCCTTTCTTTCTTTTAATGCGGGCCTCGTTTCCTGAAGATTTCTCCCCAAGACGAAGTTGAAGGATCGTTGCTCCCACTCCCAGACCATTTTTGGCTCGAGTGGGGGTCCTTGGTGCTCTAACACCATTGCCCTAAATTGGGGCTCATGAAAACGTCTGCAAGGAGGAAGGGAAGGCAAACCCCCAAGATCTGGGAGCACCAAGAACCCCTCAGGTCAACCCTGAGTAAATATTCTCCTTGGATGCCACCCTTAAGCTTAGGGAGCATTTAATTTTTCCTATTGCCTTCCTTCTTTCCTTCCCAAATCCAATTTTCCTCTTTTCTCTCCTTCTCCTTCTTTTCCTCCTCCTCCTTCCTTCCTTCCTATTTAATCATCTCCTATTTTCTCCCACCTTTGTTTTTTTCCCTGCCATCTCTTCTTCCTCCTTTCCTTCCTAATGTGCTGATTCTCTCCCCCCCCCATTTTCTCCCCTTCTCTTTCTCCTCCTTTTCTGCTTTCCTTCCTTCCATTCTCCCTTCCAATTCTATTTTTTATGTTTTCTCCCCTTCCTTCCTTCCCTCCCTCCCTTTTGACTGGGACAGTTTCCTTACTCCCCTACTGCCTATCTCCTCTGCAGGACTCCCTCTTCCTCCTTCCTATTCCTGACTGTGCAGGATCTCATTACAACCCTTTGAAACCCAAACTCCAATTTTTCAACCTTACCCTTTCACGTCCAGCTTCCAAGATATATCCCCCTCCCCCCTTCTGTCTTTCTCGTCCTTGTTCATTCTTATGGTTGCCTTTTATCTGTAAATTAGATTTCTGATTCTCTTTTTTCTAAATCTCTGCCAAGGATTTCGAGCTTCTAATTCTACCCCTCAACCATCCTAAATTTGAGATGAGATAGATAGATAGATGATTGATAGATAGATAGATAGATAGATAGATAGATAGACAGACAGACAGACAGACAGACATAGTGTCTGTATGTATTATAGACAGACAGACAGACATTTTATCTGTAAATTAGTTTTTGATTCTCTTTTTTCTAAACCTCTGCCAAGGATTTCAAGCTTCTAATTCAGATAGATAGATAGATAGATAGATAGATAGATAGATAGATAGATAGATAGATAATGAGAGAGGGGAGGAGAGAGAGAGAGACCTATCTATCTATCTATCTAATATTAGATAGAGAGATAGACAGACAGATAGACATAGTGTCTGTATGTATGATAGATAGACAGACAGACATTTTATCTGTAAATTAGATTTCTGATTCTCTTTTTTCTAAGTCTCTGCCAAGGACTTCAAGCTTCTAATTCTACCACTCAACCATCCTAGATTTGAGATGAGAGGGAGGGAGGGAGGGAGGGAGAGAGAGAGAGAGAGAGAGAGAGAGAGATATGAGAGAGATTAGACAGAGACAGAAAGAGAGATTGATATAAGAGACAGACAGACAGACAGACATAGAGTGTGTGTTTATTGATAGAATGATAGATAGATAGATAGATAGATAGATAGATAGATAGATAGAGTGTGTATATGTGTGTATATGATAGGTAGATAGGTAGATAGATAGATGAGAGAGATTAGACAGACAGAGAAAGAGATTGATACGAGAGAGAGAGAGAGAGAGAGAGAGAGAGAGAGAGAGATAGTGTGTGTGTTTATTGATAGAATAATAGATAGATAGATAGATAGATAGATAGATAGATAGATAGATAGATAGATGCTTGTTTCCTTTTCACATCTCATGTTTAAGAGATCTTTGGGGCTGCATTTCTGCTTGAAGAATTTTTTCACCTCCCTCGTGGCTCAATTAAGTGGATTATTGTCTTCCTACGTAGAGAAACCGACTTGCTTGTCGGATCTAAAACCTGCCACAAGGATGTTTGAGTATAAAGCCTGTCTTGTCAACCCCCCACCCCTCCACCCTCCCACCCAACTGAGGGAAAGTGAACAGGCTGCGTTCAAGAGTCTGCATTCCCACCAACAAACCCACTCTTCTTCCCTTAAGACAGGGAGACAACTTAGATGAGGAAAAAATCTGTACACACACAAACACACAAGAGATGGCCTTGAGTTAATCGCCCTTGTGGCAAACCGGGATTTGCCAATCATCCAGCTGGTTGGTGTTTATGATCTAAACCGGATTAAAAGAAAGCAGTTCCCATCTCTAAATTGTAACAGGGAGAAAACTCCAAAACTGAGACAGAGAATCCGAGAAGACAGAATCTGATTTTCTCACATCTACTATATCTATTTCCTTTAAAATACAACGAGGAAAACTTGTTTCCTGTTTAAGGATATAGAAACACATGCTCCAGGCTGGGAAAATATTTTTCCTGTTTCCATGTCTCGCCTGGAGGAACATATTTCTACTTTTCCCTAGAAAATTCTTTCACCTTGCTGATTGTGGCTGACTTTTTCTAGAATTGTCCTTCGTGTTGGGTTATGTTTTATTTTTAATTCCAGCAGGAAAAGTCAAGAGCCTTTGCTTGGAAAATTGTCAGTTTTGATCCTTCCCTTGGGACAAAATTGCGACCGGTTTAAAGAAAAGATCTTGCCAAGGATATTCCAAGACTAACAGGAGCATAATTTGGTTTTCAGAATCATTAGAGTGATTCTATCTCCTGCACCCGCTTTTTTGCAAGAATTCCAGAATATAATACTGTAATAACAACAACAATTAAATCATTTTGCTCATTTTCTAAGGAGGCAGAAACTAAAAAATGTAACAGAATTCAGGCTAGTTTTATAGAAAATGATGATGATATGTTAGAAATGATGACTGGTGGAAGTGGCAATGATTTTGATTGATCTCTTTACAACTGCACCCGATCAACTCTAAAGATTTTCAGGACAATTTTTTTTATTAAAAAAAAATGGGATGGAGCAAAGGATTCTTATTTTCATAGCAAGTTGTCTCCAAGGATGCCCCCATCTCAACATGTCACCTTGGTCTCCTGCAGAAATGAGTTCGTGATCCCGAGGAATTCTTTGGAAAGCAAAGCAACTTGTAAGAAATGAACGGAGAAGGAGAATGGAAAGGAGAGAACGATGGGAAAGAACAGAAGGGGTGGAAAGCAGAGAAGGAGGAGAGGAGAGGATGATACGGATGAATGAGCAAATGAGTGGAGGAAAAGGAGAGAAAAGGGAAAAGAGGAGGAGGAGCAAGAAGGAGAGGGAGGAGGAGGGGAGGAAGAGGAGGAGGAGGAGGAGGAGGAGGAGGAGAAGAAGAAGAAGAAGAAGAAGAAGAAGAAGAAGAAGAAGAAGAAGAAGAAGAAGTAGTAATCACAAGAAACTACCTGCATTCAGGATAATGCAGAGTGCAAAGATGGAACTGCAGAGATGTTGACTCCCTCTTCTTTGTGGCAACCCCTGAGATATTGGAAGACTGACATCATATCACCCCTAGTCCTTCTTTTCATTAAACTAGACATCCCCAATTCCTGCAACTGTTCTTCTTCGTATGTTTGAGCCCCCGCCCCCCCTAATCCTCTTCGTTGCCCTTCTTTGCACACTTTCTAGAGTCTCCACAACTTTTTTCGTACTGTGGTGACCAAATTTGGCATGGTGGTAGCAATATTCCAATATTTGAGGGACTGCCACAAAGAGGAGGGGGGGTCAACTTAATTTTCCAAAGCACCAGAAAGAGGACAAGAAGCAAGGGGATGGAAATTAATCAAGGAGAGAAGCAACCTAGAACTAAGGAGGAATTTCCTGGCAGGGAGAACAATTCACCAGTGGAACAACTTGCCTCCAGAAATCATAGGCACTCCATCACTGGAGGTTTTTAAGAAGAGACTGGACACTCACGTGTCTCAAATTCTATAGGTCTCCTGCTTGGGCAGGGCGTTGGACTGGAAGACCTCCAAGGTCCCTTCCAACTCTGTTCTGGTTCATTGATTGATTGATTGATATTTGGATATTTGGATTACCAAGGCATTATAAAGAGACACCAACACTTCCTGATCTTGATTCTTTATCTCTGTTACTACAGCTAGAGCCAACCTGATAAATGGCCTCCTTACAACTTCTTCAAATGTGAAGAAAGTTTGATTCTTTATGTTCACTCATTAGTAAATCCCACGGATTTTACCGTTGCCGTTGAAACTTATTAGGGACAGAATTGTGATTTCAGCTGCTGGCGCATAGAGGATTAAACCAACAAAGGAGAACCGAGGAGTCTTTTAAATATAATTTTCCTCTCCCGAAATAAACACACACACACACACACACACACACACACACACACACATTATATTATTATAAAGGGTCAAATGTATATGTGGATTTTCAGTTCGCCCATGATAAAATCAACTTTTAAAAAAAATAAAAGCCCTTCTCTCCTTCAAAATAACGTGCTTCTCCACCGCCTTGCTAGTTTATCCAAAATAAGGTCTATTATTTATGCCAATTTTACATTAAGAACGTGGAATAAGCTTTGAGCAGCCCCAGAGGACGTGGCGCAGGAAGCTATTGAGGGAAAGATTCGTGGTCTGGCTGGGCTGATTACATCTATTAATTGTTTAATAATTGATCGTTTGATTATTATTTAATGACAAAGGTTGCAAATGAAAGGAAAGGAATATGTTTGGGCTCTTGCCACTGTGTGTAAAACGTGGCACGAGGCAGTGTTGTGCGTTGTGTGTCTGGGTTGTTGGGGGGATTTTTTTGTGTTTTTTTTTAGGTGGGGGTGTCACTTTACAGTGATAACAGAGAAGCTCCTTTTGATTATATATGTGAAATGGGCAGAGCTTAGCTTTTTCTCACCGCCCCCTCCCACTCCGCGGGTGTTTTAGTTCTATTGGACTACAATGTCTATCTTCCTGTGGGCATACTTCTGGAGAAACCTAAGTTTTGAGGGAGGGTTGGGGGGGGAGGAGAAGCAAATGGTTTTATGTGCACAAATTTTGTAGGAGAGAGAGAGTTCCATGAAAGGGAAGTTACTCCTGTGTAAACAACAGTGGGGGTTTTTGGGGGGCATGGAGAAATACGCATGGTAAATTCACAGAGGCTGATAGACACCCCTAAACTTGTTCCTGTGAAAAATATTTTCCTTCCTTCCTTCCGTTTTTCCCTTCGTTCTTTTAAACGTGTGAGCTTTCTCGTCTTTTTCCACACCTTCTTTTTCTCCTACCCTTCCTTACCATTCTGAATTCCTCTTCTATCTTCTCTTTCAATTTTTCTTTCTTTTATCCTGTCATTTCCTTTCCCCTCCTCTTTCTTTCTTCACCCTTCTTTTTTTCCCCTTTATCTATTTACCAGCTTCATTTCCCTTCCCTTTTCTCACTCTTTTCTTTTTCTTCCCCTTTCTATTTCCCCTTTCGTTTCATCCCCCTCTCTTTCCTTTCCCTTCCCTTCCCATCCCCCTTTCCTTTCTTTTCGCTTCCCTTTTCCTCTCTTTCCCTTTCCTTCCCATCCCTTTTTCCTTTTCTTTCCCTCCTCTCTTTTCCTTTCATTCCTTTCTCTCTTTCCTCTCCCTTTCCTTCCTTCCTTCCTTCCTTCCTTCCTTCCTTTCCTGTTCATTCCCTTCCCTTCCTTCCGCTTCCCCAAAGGCGACTCCTTTCCACCCCAAAGCGCCCGGGACCCATTTTCTCCCTTTCTCTCCCGGCTCCAGTGAAGGAAGAAGGCGACCGGGAGATCTCCAGCTCCCGAGAAAGTCCTCCGGTGCGGCTGAAGAAACCGCGCAAGGCGCGCACCGCGTTCACCGATCACCAGCTGGCGCAGCTGGAGCGCAGCTTCGAGAGACAGAAATATCTCAGCGTCCAGGACAGGATGGAGCTGGCCGCCTCGCTCAACCTTACCGACACCCAAGTGAAAACGTGGTACCAGAACAGAAGGTAAGCGAGAAATAGACGCGGGCGGTTGGGAGAGGGAGAAAGAGAGAGCATAGAGGCCACGAATTCGGATTAGACTTGGTTCCATTTGCATCCACGCCGGGTCCTTATTCTCAACTTGCCTTGGCCGATTTCAAATATCCAGGCTGGTTCAGACCGGCTCCTTTTGAGAAAACGGGATTGAGAAAGCCTCTTCCGAGAATTAAAAAGTCGCCCGTGAAAATCGGTGTAAAGTGGTTGGTTGTGGTCCCGGAATCAGCCCAGTGAGGACGTTTGCAAAAGAAGCGAGTTTAGTTAGAAAGTTTAGTTAGAGAGAGTTCAGCCAGAATTGAATTCCATGAATTGAATTCTTCCTTCTCTTCTATTTTTTCCCCTTTTATTTTATTTTCCTTTCTATTTTATCTTTTTTTTTAAAAAACCTACATTCTTAATCTATGAATTCTAATTTTCCTTCCTTCCTTCCTTCCTTCCTTCCTTCCTTCCTTCCTTCCTTCCTTCCTTCCTTCCTTCCTTCCTTCCTTCCTTTCCACCTCAGTTCTATTAATCTGGTTACTCAACCCAATAGAGTTTAGAGTTTTATTTCATTTGTATGCCGCCCTTTTCCCTAAAGGGACTCAGGGCTGCTCACAACTCAAACAAGGGAAGGGAGATACAGACCATTGACAACAACACAAAACAATACATAATTAAAAACGCAACAATCATACCATTCGAGATAGGGGCAACGATTCTTTAGCCCCAGGCCTGTCGGAACAGCCAGGTTTAGTTGCCAGGTATAGTTGCTTCTTGTTAATATGTGGGTATGTGAATTTAGGTAGGGTCAAGTTGGTTTGGGAGAGGGAAGAAAACATATTAACTTCTGCAAATTTTAGGAAAAATCAGGAGTGGCCAGATAGATAATTGACTTTTGCGCCGTTTCCTACAGTGTAATTTTTGTGGCTGTGATGGGAATGCAGTTTTAAAAAATATTTTAAATATTTTTTAAACATTTAAAAAAATATTTTAAAACTCTCCCATTATTTTAAAAACCGTGTTCTGTTGTAACTGCAATATTTCCACTGTGGAGTAAATCCTCTTGAATTCAGTGAGGCTTACTTCTGAATAGAGCTTTGTAGGTAGTTTCTTTCTTGCGCTAAGGGTTTTTTTTTTAATGGTTTCTGGATGCTAAACTGCAAAAAAAAAAGTCACTTGATTTCCAAGCCTTGTTTTAAAAGGCAAATGAAATCAGGCAAGGAATGAAAATAATCACTGTCCAGCTCAAACGGTGCTGAAATATTTTGAAGAAGGTCGAATCCACTCGCAGATTATTTTTGCAAGCTTTTAAGTTACACTGAACTCTTGACGCTGGAGCCAGTTTCTGGATTACACTGGGCTCCTGTCCCGATTGTGGAATAAAGGCGCTTGATTAGGTTAAAATAGCCAAAATCTAGCTGTCACACATGACTGCACAGAAAAAGACTTGGTGATGAAAGGGCCAGGTTTTTAACCAAACTCAAGAAATTCTGGTTAATTTCGATTTAGATCAGTTTTGGTCTTACTTAACCTTGATTGGTGTCAATCTTGGCTATTTTTTAAAAAAAATCTTGATTACTTTTGATCTTGATTAAATGGACCTTGATGAGTTTAGATCTTGCTCAGTTTTAATTATGTGTAGTTTTGATCATGGTTTGTTATTGCCAGGCCTGGCAGGGATGTGATGTGTGAGCACAGCTAGGCACTTTAGTTTATGTATGATTCAGTGTTTTGTGCTCTGATGTCACTTCGTGCTAGGCAACCAGAGAACGCACGCAAGTTGTGGGCAATCTTGCACAATGTGTTTAATAGTTTGCGTATCAGCACCACAATCGCAACAAGGGGAATTGGACATCCCGTTACAATGAGGCCACTGCCATACCCCCACAGAAGGGTTGTATAGAATTTCGTGGGTTGTGTGAATACGTTGACTTCCCTTCTGTCAGTATTGCAGGCTGACTCACTGCCCACAGCCAGGAGTTCGATCCTGAAGAGGCTCAAGGTTGACTCAGCCTTCCATCCTTCCAGGGTCATTAAAATGAGGACCCAGATTGTTGGGGGAGGGGGGGCAAGAGGCTGACTCTGTAAACCGCTTAGAGAGGGCTGTAAAAGCACTGTGAAGCAGTATATAAGTGCTGTTATTAAGTGCAATCATATGCTAAATAAGAATAACTAAGTGTTTTGTGTTGACTTAGGATAAAGGATCAATAACCCAATTAAATTAATTGGGTTATTGATCCTTTATATATATATATATATATATATATATATATATATATATATATATATATATATATATATATATATGTATATGTATATATATATATTAGATAGATAGATAGATAGATATTAGATAGATAGATAAATAGATAGATTAGATAGGTAGGTAGGTAGGTAGGTAGGCAGGCAGGCAGGCAGGCAGGCAGGTAGAGGTAGAGGTAGAGATAGATAGATAGATAGATAGATAGATAGATAGATAGATAGATAGATAGATGATAGATAGATAGATAGATAGATAGACAGAGTTAGATAGAGATAGATAGATAGATAGACAGACAGACAAAGATAGATAGATAGATAGATAGATAGATGATAGATAGATAGATAGATAGATAGATAGATAGATACATAGATACATAGATAGACAGACAGATAGAGATAGCTAGCTAGCTAGCTAGCTAGCTAGATAGACAGACAGATGGATAGACAGACAAAGATAGATAGATAGATAGATAGATAGATAGATAAATAGATAGATATTAGATAGATAGATAAATAGATAGATTAGATAGGTAGGTAGGTAGGTAGGTAGGTAGGTAGGTAGGTAGGTAGGTAGGCAGGCAGGCAGGCAGGCAGGCAGAGGTAGAGGTAGAGGTAGAGGTAGAGATAGAGATAGATAGATAGATAGACAGACAGACAAAGATAGATAGATAGATAGATGATAGATAGATAGATAGATAGATACATAGATAGACAGACAGTTAGATAGAGATAGCTAGCTAGCTAGCTAGATAGACAGACAGATAGATAGACAGACAAAGATAGATAGATAGACAGACAGACAGACATAGATAGAGAGAGATAGATGATAGATAGATAGATAGATAGATAGATAGAGATAGATAGAGATAGATAGATGATAGATAGATAGATACATAGATAGATACAGACAGATAGAGATAGATAGATAGATAGATAGATAGATAGATAGATAGATAGATAGATAGATAGATAGATAGATAAGGTAGGCAGGCAGGCAGGCAGGCAGACAAACAGATGATAAAGATGGTTGATAGATGGATGGATAGATAGATAGACAGACAGACAGATAGATGGGAGGGGGGGGGAGAGAGAAATATACAAATATAGATATGAATGATGCCTTCTTAACTGATTCTCCCCAATCACAGCTCTTGATCCCTTGGTGCCCTTATCCCACCTCCTTCTCTAAGCCGTCATCTTGGTGATAATTGCAAACCAAGAGAGCAAATTGAATTCAAGATGCTGGCCCCTGCTAAGGGTTACCAGAGCAAGCTGGGAGAATTTGAACAAAGAGGCCGCAACTGTTCAGAGGTCATTTCACCTTCTGCCTGGAAAAAGCAGCTGGAAAAAACAAGAAGGTTAGAAATGAGCCGTCTTGCTGGTTTTTGAAGGAGTTAGGTTAAGGTTTCCCCGGGTTGCAATGCAGTTTGAAAGTGGGACAGGCCTGTACAGCAACGGTGACCCCTCCCCCCCTAACATGGTTTGTTAGTCTGAGGTGTGGGCTGACCTGCGAATGCACACTCGTGCCGTGTGGCTTTGTCCACCAGGGCTTGGAGTTTGCCTGTCTTGTGTGAACCCACCAGCTTGGGGACAGTTTCAGTTCTAGCGTAAGCTGTGCGAATGTGGCTGGTTTCCACCAGTTTTGGAAAAGCTAGGCTATTAATGAACTGGGCTATTAATTAAAAGTGAGCAGGCTTGTGGGTGGAAAAACAGAGGCCGGTGGTGAGAAAATGCATCCATTTTTATTTTTATTTTGCACTCTCTGAGTTGGCAAAACAGTTCTCGCAGCCCGTTTGACTGGCCCTTTTTTGACCTGGTGAAATTCCTTTGAGATTTTCCTCCTTTTTAAAAAATTTGGTTGCTGCATTAAACTTTTAAAAATTGCTCTGTTTGCATTTTTTAAAGAAAAGCACCCCCTTCTTCATAAATCAATATTATTTGCTTCTTATTCTCAGTTTCTCAGAGACAGGAAATCTTTCAGATTTGACGAGGGAGGGAAGAGGAGGAGGAGGAAGAAGAATAGGAGGAGGAGGAGGAGGAGGAGGAGGAGGAGGAAGGAGAGGAGGAGAACAGGAATAGGAGGAGGAAGGAGAGGACAAGGAAGAAGGAGAGGAGGGGAAAAGAAAGAGGAGAAAGAATAGGAACAGGAGAAAGAGAGGAAGGAGGAATAAGAAGAAGAGGAAGGAGAAGAGGAGGAGGAGGAAGAATAGGAAGAGGAGGAGGAGGGAGAAGAGGAAGGAGAAGAGGAAGAGGAAGGAGAAGAGGAAGGAGAAGAGGAGGAGGAGGAAGAATAGGAAGAGGAGGAGGAGGGAGAAGAGGAAGGAGAAGAGGAAGAGGAAGGAGAAGAGGAGGAAGAGGAAGAAGGAGAAGAGGAGGGAGGAAGGAGAAGAGGAAGAGGAAGAAGGAGAGGAGGAGGAAGAGGAGCAGGAGACAACCAATTGTTTGATTTGCGTGGGTAAGAGAAAAAAAGAGAGAGAAAGGGAAATAAATCGGTTGTTTTTTTTCAGCTAAAGACACAACAGCGCATCGCTGGGCATATTAATAATACATCCCAATTGATGCTTTGGGCATCAATAATTAAGGGCAGTTACAGTAATTACACAATTATGATGACCATGAATTATTTACTGGGGGGGGAAAGAGAGATGGAATTGTTCCTAGACAGAAAAGGTGAAAGGCGAGGATGATGGGCTACGTGACTCTCAAAGCCTTCCAGCATGGGGCTTGTTGTCCTCCGTGAGGTGGTTGGACCACCTGCAAAATTTACCTGTCTGAAGCAGGTAGAATGGAGGGGGCGAATCCCGCTGTCTTTCTTACTGGCCTCACTTCAGAGGTGCTTGATTCCCGAGACTAAACTTACGGCCATTCATTTAGTGACGGAGGGGAAGAGATCAACCCCTCCTTGAGTTAGAAGCTGGAGACCAGACCGATAGTCCTTCAGTAACACAACCTTTAGTTTACACACCGTTCAAAGTTAGAGGGACCCACCCCTTTTGGTCACGTGATCAACCTTCAGAGGCTTGGCCACTGGCATGTACTTATAACTGTTGCACTGTCCTCTTTCGCGAACCTTCTCACACAGGGGGAAGCCACATTCCCTTCACAAACCAGGTTCTAGTTACTTAACAACTGCGACAGAGGTGGGTTCCTACCAGTTTGCACCAGTTCAGTAGAACCGGTTCGTCAAATCTACCGAACCGGTTAGAAGAGGTTCCACCAGAAAGCAGGCCACACCTACAGAAGAGGTTCCAAAAATTTTTGAAATCCGCCACTGACAGACAGACACACACACACCCACACCCACACACACACACACACACACACAGACTCACATAGAGAGAGAAAGAGAAAGAAAGGAAGAAATAAATAAAGAAAAAAAGAAAAAAGAAAGAAAAAGTGAGAGAGAGATAAAGAAAAAAAGGAAAAAGGGACAGAGAGACAAAAGGAAGGAAAGAAAGAGAGAGAGAGAGAGAGAAAGAAAGAAAGAAAACACATGACTGGCAAGCCACTCCCACCAGGTCACATGGCCGGCAAGCCACTCCCACAAAGGAGGCCACACCCACAGAGTAGGTTCGAAATTTTTTTGAAACCCACCACTGAACTGCGAGGATTCACTTTCATCACTGCGGCAAGGAAGATGGGGCAAAAACTCAACTTAACAACTGTCTCGCTTAGCCACAGAACTTTGGGGTGACGTACAACACGGTCGTATATCGAAGAGGACTACCTGTAGATGAACAAACCTTGGGGAGCACGTCAAAGTCTGTGCAGAAGTGTGTGGATTTTGAAGAGAAGCTCTAAGTGAGAAGTGGGGTTCCCCCCCCCCCCCCGTTCTGACCTAGGCTTCCCAAAAGCACGAAGCCGACTCCTTGTCCCGATAAAACCTCTTTTATTTAGGTTAAAGGGAATTCCTCTCCAGCAAAGTTCCGGCCGCGGGAGTTCACAACTACAGACCTTTAACAGGCTTGGAGAGCTGCCAGGCTGATATGTTCCAATCTCCACGCTGTAGCAGCAATTCCTTGGCAAGGAGTCGGGAATAAATCTTCACACTAATTAAGTGAACTAATGGGCTCCTTCAAACTCCACTCCCCTTTTGCTCCTCTTTATAGGGATATGGGAGGGGTCATTCACCATCCACCTGTGGCTTTACACCTGAGTCAGCCCTTGCTTCTTAACTGCTCCCTTCATCTGGCAACTCTGTGCATGCTCACACTGAGAACAGGCTCCAGCTGTTCTTCTGCCCCACTGATCTCCAACTCTGAAGGCAGCTGATAACTGGCATATGGCCCTGGCCCCCTCTCTGCCTCCGACGCAGAGCCCTCATCCGAGCCTTCCCCAGACTCCAGGACTGGCCCATCTTCCTCCCTAACCTCCTCACTGTCAGAATCTGCTACCAGTTCCGCTGGCCACTGGCGGGCCACAACACCCACACCACCCTACCTGCTTTAGAAAAGTTACCCCCCCCAGGTGCTTTCATTCACATAGGTTATATTTTATCGATACTGACTGTATTAATAATTAAAATTGAGGCAGGTGCTGCTACTGCTTCTTCTCATGGTTTAATGGGATTTTAAAAATGTAGTATTTTTCAACATAGGCCAGCAAATGAGTTTGATTTTAAGGACCCCCTCAGAGGGTCTTGAAGGGGGTGGTGGTCTCTCTCTCTCTCTCAGGAGGTCATAAAGCCACACTTTCAGAAAAGCTACTCTAAGAGAAGAGAGGCACTTTGGTCTAATGGTTAAGACACCATGTTAGAGAGCAAGAGGCTGGGAATTCTTGTTCCACCAAAATTTCCCTTGCTAAACATTTGTTTAGTGAGTTTCGGCCTGTTTTACGACCTTTCTCGTCCCGTTGTTAAGCGAATCTGTGCCGTTCTTAAGTTAGTCACGCGGTTGTGAAAGGAATTTGGCTTCCCCATTGACTCCACTCGTCAGAAGGTCGTAAAGAGGGACGGTATGCGCCTGGGAGGCTACGACCGTCATAGATACGAGCCGGTTGCCAAATGTTTGGATTTTGATCATGTGTCCAAAAGGAGCCCCCTCCCCCCCCCATGGTTGTAAGTGTGAAAAAACAATCCTAAATAACTTTTTTTCTGGTACTCTTGTAACTTTGAATGGTCACTAAACAGAATGTTGTAAGAACTCCTTTGAGGGTATTCTGTTTTCAAAGAAGAAAAATCAAGAAAGTCCAGTAGCTTTTTATGGGGGGGGGGGAGAAGGGGGGAAGCACCTCAACCATGACCTGAAGAATTGAACATCTCCATAAAAATATTCACCGCCTCCTCCTCCTACTCCTCCTATGCATAAATCCCACTTCCTTATAACATTGATGATGTTACTTAGTTGGGTCATGGAAGGTCTGCAAGAAAACCACCAAACTCAGAGAGATTCTGCTGTCTTCCTCCTCCTTTTCCTCCCCCTCTTCCTCCTCCTCCTCCTCTTCTTTCTCCTCCCCTCTTCCTCCTCCTCCTCTCCACAAATCCCACTTCCTTATAGCACAGATGATGTTACTTAGTTGGGTCTTGAAATGTCTGCAAGAAAACCACCAAGCTCAGAGAAATTCTACTGTCCTCTTCCTTCTCCTTCTCTTCCTCCTCCTCCTCCTCTTCTTTCTCCTCCCCCTCTTCCTCCTCCCCACAAATCCCACTTCCTTATAGCACTGATGATGTTACTTAGTTGGGTCATGAAATGTCTGCAAGAAAACCACCAAGCTCAGAGAAATTCTACTGTCCTCTTTCTTCTCCTCCTCTTCCTCCTCCTCCTCCTCTCCACAAATCCCACTTCCTTATAGCACATGAAAACCACCATGCTCAGAGAGCACCAAGGACCCCACAGCCCTTTTCCTCCTCCTCTCCGTCCTTTTGACCAGACCAGAACAAAATAACAGAGTTGGGAGGGACCTTGGAGGTCATCTAATCCAACCCCTCCTCTGCTCAGGCAGGAAACCCGTCTGAACCCCGTTTTCTCTCTCCCCCTCCTTCCCTCCAGGACCAAGTGGAAGAGGCAGACGGCGGTGGGTCTGGAGCTGCTGGCCGAGGCGGGCAACTACTCCGCCCTGCAACGGATGTTCCCTTCGCCCTATTTCTACCCGCAGAGTTTGGTCTCCAACTTGGATCCCGGCGCTGCGCTCTACCTGTACCGGGGACCCAGCGCGCCCCCTCCGGCGCTCCAGCGGCCTCTGGTGCCCCGCATCCTCATCCACGGACTGCAAGGGGGCAGCGAGCCCCCGCCGCCTCTGCCCCCGCTGGCCGGCGTCCTTCCCAGAGCCGCCCAACCGCGGTGAGCGGACTCCCACCGTTCCGGGCTTTGCTCCAGGAAGAGACGCGGGAACGCAGCGCCCTCCCCGCATCCCTGCGCCGGATTGACTCTGCAAAGGGGGCGGGCGGGGGAGGGAGGGGAGGAGAAGTTGTGAGGAAAGACCTGCACGCATCTGGAGGCATTCCCACGACCGACCGCCTTTCCTTCCTACCACCAGGCCAACCGTCCCTCCCACCAACCGAGATGCTGCAAAAACACGCGTCCCTGGCACTTTCAAAAATCCAGCCTCTCTCTGCTCTGGCATCGGATATACATATATATTTTCCTCCCCCTCCCACCATCGTGGTTTATTTCCCCCCCCCCCAAATCGGGCAGCCCCCTTCTCGGATGGAGTTCTAGTTGGGTTTAGAAGATGGTGTGAATGCTGCGTTTGGCCAGCTTGAGGGTCCCTGTACCACCAAACCCCAAAAGATGGCCAGCCATCGGTCGAACCCGTTTTAGAGATGCAAACCTGGTCAATGGCCGGATAGCCATTGGTCTGAAGGGGTGTAGGGTTTCTTGCCTAGGCAGGGGGTTGGGCTAGAAGGCCTCCAAGGTCCCTTTCAACTCTGTTATTCTATTCCAGGGATGGAGAACTTATGGCATTCTGGGGCACCGTTGCCAACAGGTCTTCGCAGGCGCCGGAGTGCCAGGAAATGCACAAAAAAACACCCCCAAAACAGGCTGTTTTCCACGCTGTTTTGGGAGGCATTTTCTGGTTGGTTTTTGGGCTGTTTTTTGAGCCGTTTGTGGCCCTGAAAATGGCGCAAGGGCCTGATAAAATGGCTCAAAAACAGCCTGAAAATGGCCTGAAAAATGACCCCAAAACCATGCCATTTGTCAGGCCCTTTTCAGGCTGTTTTGGGGGCCAAAAATGACCCCAAAATGGTCTGGAAGCAGCCAACAGGCAGGTGGTTGTCCACTAAGGACTCCCCTCGTAGTTACTACTATTGAGCAAGGAACCACCTGTACTGTACCTGTCCATTTGGTTTTTCTTGCCTAAATGTCTGCCTTCTTTCATCGTAGAGTAAGGGTTGGCATGAACATTGGAATCGGGACAATAAAATAATTTTTTAAAAAAATATCTCAAAACACGTTCTGGATAGACTCAGGAGCTTCACAGTGTCATCATACACGTGTGTGTTTGTGTGTGTGTGTGTGTCTACCTGAGAGTGAGCCCCTTCAAAGCCCTTTCAAAGAGATGATAAGGCTGCTCCCTTCAAGGGGGTTTGCAAGGGGGATTGCATTAAACCCCCAGACGGAGCCTCAATTGTGAGCTGTTTGCAGAAAGGGGGGGAGAGAGAGAGAGAGAGGGAGGGAGGGAGGGAGGGAGGGAGGGAGAGAGAGAGAGAGAGAGAGAGAGAAGGAAGGAAATGCAAACACCGAGCAAACACAAACACACAACAAACAGCCTTGCTTTAAATGTGGGTCAGGGGAAAGACGTGCCATCTCCCTATGGACAGAAGGATGGCT
Organism: Thamnophis elegans; assembly: GCF_009769535.1. Taxonomy (NCBI): domain Eukaryota; kingdom Metazoa; phylum Chordata; class Lepidosauria; order Squamata; family Natricidae; genus Thamnophis; species Thamnophis elegans. The sequence continues at coordinate 33,816,577 of NC_045556.1, forward strand.
CTCATTGGATTGCCAGGCCTTCCCCTCCTTTCTGATTTCAGCCACCAAAAGGGGGGAAACCAGAGAAGGGGATTCAATTTTGGATGGAGGAACTTCCAGATCTTGTAGAATAGAATAGGAGAGTTGGAAGGGGCCTTGGAGGTCTTCTAGTCCAACCTCCTGCTTAGGCAGGAAACCCCTACACCACTCCAGACAAATGAATATCTAATATTTTCTTTAAAACTTCCAGTGTTGGGGCATTCACAACTTCTGGAGGCAAGCTGTTCCACTGGTTAATTGTTTTCACTGTCAGGAAATTCCTCCTTAGTTCTAAGTTGCTTCTCTCCTTGATTAGTTTCCACCCATTGCTTCTTGTCCTGCCTTCTGGTGCTTTGGAGAATAGCTTGACTCCCTCTTCTTTGGGGCAGCCCCGGAGATATTGGAAGACTGCTATCATGTCTCCCCTGGTCCTTCTTTTCATCAAATTACACCTACCCAGTTCCTGCAACCGTTCTTCATAGGTTTTAGCCTCCAGTTCACCACGTTCTAGATCCAGTTACAGGGATCTAAAAACATTATAGGACCTAATTTCCTGTAGAGATTCTCAGCCATCCAGGTCAGGGTTGTTTTTTTCCAAGAGGACAACTGGATTTTTTTTTTTGGGGGGGGGGTTGCTTTTCATCCAAGAAGCCTCATCTTCTTGGCTGAGAAGTGAAATGCCTTCAAAGAAAAATCAAGAGGTCCAGTTGTCCTCTTGAAAAAAAAAAAGCACCTTTGGGATTCCAGAACCTAGATTTCAGAATAACAGAATAATAACAGAGTTGGAAGGGACCTTGCAGGTCATCTAGTCCAACCCCCTGCCCAAGCAGGGGACCCTACCCCATTTCTGACCAATGGCAGCCCAAGCCTCTTCTTGGAAGCTTCCCACAACTTCTGAAAGCAACTTCTGTTCCATGGGTTGATTGTTGTCACTGTCAGAAAATTCCTCCTTATTTCTAAGTTGAATCTCAGCTCTTGGTTTAACCTGGGTTTAGCATGTTGTGGGGACCTAACCAAAAAACCCCAGTCTCTTTCCCCAAGCAGGACTAACCGAAACAGCTGAAAGCAATCCCAATTCATCCCATTGTTACCTAGATATCCTTCTAGGTATCTAATGGTCTCCAAGTTACGACCTAACTTGATGTCTCTTGACATTTAGGACTCATTTTTAAACCAAGATTTTTTAAATCTTGGTTTAAAAATCTTTTTTTTAAAAAGCCTTCTGCCCATTTTATTCCACAAATCCTTCAATTCTTCTCATAAATCCGTGCCAGTAGGTACAATTAGATACATTCCATTTCTAGACCTATGGGTCATGTTCCGAGGCCAACATCTACTGATGTTTTTTTAATGTCAACTATGGGGTCTGGTTTTGGTATCTTTTAGCCAAGGGCTCAGTGGCTAAGACGCTGAGCTTGTCGATCAGAAAGGTTGGCAGTTCGAATCCCTAGCGCCGCGTAACAGAGTGAGCTCCCATGACTTGTCCCAGCTTCTGCCAACCTAGCAGTTCGAAAGCACGTTAAAAAATGCAAGTAGAAAAATAGGAGCCACCTTTGGTGGGAAGGGAACAGCGTTCCGTGCACCTTTGGCATTGAGTCATGGCGGCCAAATGACCACGGAGACGTCTTCGGATAGCGCTGGCTCTTTGGCTTTGAAATGGAGATGAGCACCGCCCCCTAGAGTCAAGAATGAATAGCGAGGGGAACTTTTACCTTTATCTAGCCAAGTCTAAACGAGAAGCATTGCGCCTGTAAAGAGATCCTATCTTTTTATTTAATTTATTTTTAATTTATTTATTGCAGTCGGGTTTTCGCCTGTAGAACAAATCCAACTTTCTCTAGCCAGGAGAACAAAACCATATAGATTGTATCTTAATCTACTGTAAAAAAAAAAAAAAAAGTCATTTTATGCTAAGGCAAGGATTTTTTCAAGACAATGTTCCTTTTTAAAAATTTTGGTTTTTTTTTTTTTTGTCGTTGTAAATAACTGTGTGCACAAAGTATATTATTTATGGTGAACCTCCCCCCCCCAAAGGGTGTGTTTGTGTAAGTGCGTCTTGTTAAGTCTGTACCACTGTAGGATTCTCTCCGTTTTTGGATTTTATAATGGAAGGAGGGGAAAAGGAGAATTCTGCTTTAGAAGAGCTCAGATTAAAAACAAAAAAAAAAAAAGATCTCTCTCTCTCTCTTTTTTTAAATATGGAAATTGTTATGACCCGCTAGTGGCCAGTGGAGCTGGTGACAGATTCGGACGAGGAGGTTGAGGAGGAACATGGGACAGTCCTGGAGTCTGGGGAAGGCTCTGATGAGGGCTCTGTGTCGGAGGCACAGTTATCAGCTGCCTTCAGAATCGGAGATCAGTGGGGCAGAAGAACAGCTGGAGCCTGTTCCCAGTGTGCGCATGCACAGAGCTGCCAGGGGAAGGGAACAGCTAAGGAACAACGACCAACTCAGGAGTAAAATCAGAGGTGGACAGTGAATGTCCCCTCCCATAGGGAATAAAAGGGGAGCAACTGGGGAGTGGAGTTTGCAGGAGACATTTATTTCCATTCATTAGGGTGAAGGTCTGTTCCTGACTTCCTGCCAAGGAATTGCTGCTACAGCGTGAAGTTTGGAAGATATCGTCCTGGAAGTTCTCCATGCCTGATAAAGGTCTATAGTTGTGAAATCTCATGAAAGACTGTCGGCCGGGACTTCGCTGGAGAGGAATTCCCTTTAACCTAAATAAAAGAGGTTTTATCAAGGCGAGGAGTCGGCTTTATGCTCTTGGGAAACTTCAGTCAGAACAGAAATAAACTTCTTTACAAAACAAAGGGAGGGTCATTGTGATGCCTTTTGATTTACACTTGCAGAAAAATTTGGGCGAAACATCAAAGCGAGTTGAAAAGCCCAAAGGAGTTTTATGCAGGGGAAATGCATCCTTCCATCCGTCTGGCACTCTTTCCAGAATCTCAAAACATTTTCTTTTTTTTTTTAAAAAAGGTAGTCCTGACTCGCAACAGTTCCTTTAGACAGTTCAAAGTTACAACCACACTGGGAAAAAAGGTGACTTACGGCCGTTTCTCAATTGTGGTCATTAAATCGAGGATTACCTGCATGGTGGGGACCAAAACTGGAACAGGGGTGAGGATGACACTTTAATGATCTGTTAGAACCATTTCACCCCTGTTTTTTTTTAAGGAACTCCTCCATTGGGGGGGGTGCCTCCTCCCCTTCACTCTCAAGCCCCCTCTTCTTTGCAAAAAAAGGAAAACCCCTCAGGGTGGGAGACAGTTTAAGGAAGATGTTGCCCACCCACCCACCCCCTCATTTCCTAACCTTGCTGGGTGAATTATTAACGTTTGTCTCCCAAAAACAGGATAATGGCTGTGTAAATTATCTCTTGGGCTAAATGGATGTCCCTCCCGTTTAATAATTATGGAAACATTTTTTGGGGGGAGAGAGAGAGAGAGAGAGAGGGAAGGGGGGCAGGAATGTATTTCTCGTCTGTCTTTGGCCAGTTCCTCCTCACCAGCTGGTCTCCGGGAGTTTTCAGGGGGTGGGGATTTCCCCCCCCCCCCGATTCGTTCCCCCCCCCTTTTTCCATCTTGGGAAGGTGGCAGATGGATTGCGAGCCTTTTAAAAGAGCAGGTTTTTCTTTTCCCAGTTCAGTGTTAAAAAAACCCCTCCCTCCTCTTTCTCTTCCTCCGTCCTTTTTCTCTCCAAGCTGAAGGCCAAATTAGTTCTGATAAAATATCGTTTTGGGGGCTCAGAATTGAGTTTCAGAAGCTGGAGAGGAAGCTCTCGCACCTCCTTCTCTGTGGTCCAACCATCCAGCATTTATTTAGTTGTGTGCATTTAAAAATTTTTTTTATTTGTATAGTGGTACCTCGCTGCTTGTCGTTAATTGGTTCCGGGAGGCGCAATGAATACCAAAGAAACTCAAATTTCAAATAAACCCCACTTCAATGGATGGCTGTGAAGGTTAGACCATAAGGAAGGCTGAGCGCCAAAGAATGGAGGCCTTTGAACTCTGGTGCTGGAGAAGACACCTGCATTGAGTCCCTTGGACGGCAAGGCCATCCAACCGGTCAGTCCTAGAGGAGATCAACCCTGACTGCTCTTTAGAAGGCCGGATCCTGAAGAGGAAACTCAAAGACTTTGGCCACCTGATGAGAAGGAAGGACTCCCTGGAGAAGAGCCTCATGCTGGGAACGATGGAGGGCAAAAGAAGAGGGGGACGGCAGGGAAGGAGGTGGCTGGATGGAGTCACCTGACAATTAGAACATGGACATGACTTTGCAACTCACAGCATCTATCTATCTATCTATCTATCTATCTATCTATCTATCTATCTATCCATCTATCAATCATCCATCCATCTATCTATCTATCTATCTATCTATCTATCTATCTATCTATCTATCTATCTATCTATCTATCTATCTATCTATCATCTGTCTATTTGCCTCCCTCCAATCCTTTGGCCACCTAATGAGAAGGAAGGACTCCCTGGAGAAGAGCCTCATGCTGGGAATGATGGAGGGCAAAAGAAGAAGAAGGGGACGGCAGAGAAGGAGGTGGCTGGATGGAGTCACTGAAACAGTCGGCGTGAGCTTCAATGGACTCCAGGGGATGGTAGAGGACAGGAAGGCCTGGAGGAACGTTGTCCATGGGGTCGCGATGGGTTGGACATGACTTCGCAACTAACAACAACCAAAGAAAAATTTCCCATAAAGGAATAATGTAGTGAGTCCAAAGGCAGCTGTCAGTCAAAAGTTCCACTGTCATTGGGTACCTAACGATGAGTACCGCGACAAAACTGTTGTGTCAAAATGTGTCAAGCACCGAATTTTGATGAGTTTCAAAGCAGCTGACTATCCAGGCACCACTGTTACCTCGCTTTCCTTATTTCTACAAATAATTCAAGGCGGCAAACATATCCAACACAGATTCCTTCTCCTATTTCCCCTAGAACAAAAACCCTGGATTGAGAGCGAATGGCTGGCTGGAAGTCACCCAGGTAACTAAGGAACTCACCGTATCCTGGTGCTTGGCCTAGTCACCTGAGGCCGGACTAGAACTCACCGTCACCTGGTGATTGGCCTAGTCACCTAGCTGAGGCAGGACTAGAACTCACCATCACCTGGTGATTGGCCTAGTCACCTAGCTGAGGCAGGACTAGAACTCACCGTCACCTGATGATTGGTCTAGTCACCTAACTGAGGCAGGACTAGAACTCACCGTCACCTGATGATTGGTCTAGTCACCTAGCTGAGGCAGGACTAGAACTCACCGTCACCTGGTGATTGGCCCAGTCAGCTAGCTGGCTTTCATGCCTAAGGCAGGACTAGAACTCACCATCTCCTGGTGATTGGCCCAAAGTCACCTAGTTGGCTTTCATACCTAAGGCAGGACTAGAATTCACCATCTCCTGGTGATTGATCCAAAGTCACCTAGCTGGCTTTCACGCCTAAGGCAGGAGTAGAACTCAATGTCTCCTGGTGATTGGCCTAGTCGCCTAGCTGAAGCAGGACTGGAACTCACCGTCACCTGGTGATTGGCCCAGTCAGCTAGCTGGCTTTCATGCCTAAGGCAGGACTAGAACTCACCATCTCCTGGTGATTGGCCCAAAGTCACCTAGTTGGCTTTCATGCCTAAGGCAGGACTAGAACTCACCATCTCCTGGTGATTGGCCCAAAGTCACCCAGCTGACTTTCACGCCTAAGGCAGGAGTAGAACTCAATGTCTCCTGGTGATTGGCCTAGTCGCCTAGCTGAAGCAGGACTGGAACTCACCGTCACCTGGTGATTGGCCCAGTCAGCTAGCTGGCTTTCATGCCTAAGGCAGGACTAGAACTCACCATCTCCTGGTGATTGGCCCAAAGTCACCTAGTTGGCTTTCATGCCTAAGGCAGGACTAGAATTCACCATCTCCTGGTGATTGATCCAAAGTCACCTAGCTGGCTTTCACGCCTAAGGCAGGAGTAGAACTCAATGTCTCCTGGTGATTGGCCTAGTCGCCTAGCTGAAGCAGGACTGGAACTCACCGTCACCTGGTGATTGGCCCAGTCAGCTAGCTGGCTTTCATGCCTAAGGCAGGACTAGAACTCACCATCTCCTGGTGATTGGCCCAAAGTCACCTAGTTGGCTTTCATGCCTAAGGCAGGACTAGAATTCACCATCTCCTGGCGATTGATCCAAAGTCACCTAGCTGGCTTTCACGCCTAAGGCAGGAGTAGAACTCAATGTCTCCTGGTGATTGGCCTAGTCGCCTAGCTGAAGCAGGACTGGAACTCACCGTCACCTGGTGATCGGCCCAAAGTCAGCTAGCTGGCTTTCGTATCTAAGGCGAGACTATAACTCCCAGTCGCCAGGTTTGTAGCCTGAGGAAAGGAAAGGAAAAGAAAGGAAGGGAAACGAAGACATAAACCTTTGAAAGTAAGAACTTGGGGAACTCTGCAATGCCTTTGGCTCCAAAGGCAGCTGTAATTCATTCCCTCCGCCTTGCTTTGCCCTTGTGAAAAATGACAACTTTCCATAACAAAGCACAACTTGGGGTGGGGGCTGTGTGGAGAGAGGATTTGGACCGACAACGGAGCATCTGAGTGAGTTTGTGTGTGCTTATAAAAAAAAGGGTGTGTGTGCGAAGAAGACAGACAAGGCCAACAGGATTGTCCCCAGCTTAAGGTTAATGAAGTAAGAAAGCAGTCTCTTTTTCAAGGCAGGGTAAACAGAAGGGGGGAGAAACCCCTCCTTCCCCCCCCCCCAATACAAAGAGGCCTCCTGTTCAAGGAGAGGTCTACATGGATTGACTTAAACCCAGGGGATAAGTGCTTGAAATTTAATCTTATTGCCTAAGAATAAGGCCAAACAAAACTCTCTTAAAATCATATTAAAAATCTATCAAAGGAACAACTTGGACTTTTTATCAGTGTGAAAGAGAGAGGGAGGGAGGGAAACGGGGGAACGGGGCGAAATAATTAAGCCCACCGTCTCATAATCCTAAAAAATGGAAATCCGGAGAGAATTTGAGGCCCGCTTCATTATTTTCGCCAACTGCCTGGCGTTAATAAAGGACAACTTTTTCGGACGCCTGAAAAAGCCACACGGTTTAAAAAATCTGCTTTCTGGAGAAACACGTCTGGGGACATTTGGAAGCCCCCTCCTCAGCCCCCCCCAAAAAGGGGGGGTGTTAAATTTAAAATCAATTTGAAGGGACAAGTCAAAGAGGGTTCGCTGGTGGCGAAATGGAAAGTTGACAAGCCTTTGCGTGAGATTGAAAATCTGCTCCAAAGTAGAATCAAGACCCCCCCTGGAAGTCAAAAGGGTTTTTAAATGTTGCCTTCAGAGGGGATGGGCTAGAAGACCTCCGAGGCCCCTTCCAGCTCCATTCTGATTGATCGGTTGAATTCGGTTTGAAAAGAATTAAAAAAAACAAGGACAAAACAATTCAATTCAAATTGAATTTCCTGCTCTGATCGGTTTCCCCGATGTATCTCTGAATGCTTACTTGTTCTATGCCAGTGAGTTCAGCTTTTCCAGAGCGCAGCCACAACGAATGTGCACATTTCCGTGGATCCTTCTCCAGCGCTCGGTGCCGAAAGGTTCCACATCCCTGTTCTATGCAATGAAGGAAAATACCCCTAGCTGATGGCACATTAAAATAATATTTATTTTATCCCGAGAGACAGCCCTACAGCTTCCCATCGCCTCGCTGACGCACAACTAGTAAAACCCAATGTCACTTAAACTTGAACAAAGAACCACATTAAAGGCAGCCAAGTGGTACATTTTTAGAGGGATCTTTATAATGCACTTAGAAATGTTGATTGTCAAAATCGACGTTAACACCCTCCGATGTTGGAATGGCATTTCTCTCCTGCAAAAATAAAAATATGTTTCCCCTCTAAGAAACTCCTCCGATTGCCTGCGATTCATTCAGAGACAAACCTAAAATGTTAGATTTGTTGTGAATTCTGACCTGGCTTTGGCGTTGATGCTGGTGCTCGGGATGTTTTCAAACCAGGAGCCGCTGGAAACTGGCTGGCATTTTTCCTGGGAAGAATCTTTCTTGTTTTATTTGAATTGATTTATCGAATTTATATAGCCGTCCAGCCACACCCTACCAGAAGTGGCCCTGGGAGAGTGTGGGGCGTTTTACACACCTCTGTGTATTAAAGCACAGGAAAGCCAAGCTTTTGTGTTTGTAGGGGTGTGTGTGTTTCTTCTGTAACTTTGAGGTTTGAAAGGCTTCTCCTTTCACAAAGAAAATCACAGATTTGAAACATTAGCTTTCCTTCTAAACAAGGGAAGCCAAATTCGGAAGCGCAAAAATTCAGCCAAGTCGAATGGCCCGTATTGCCCTTTCTCAAAATGTCTTTTGACGAAGGAGGAAGCTAAGATTTGATGTCAAAAGCTAGCAAGTTCCCCCTAGCATTAAAGGGGAATTGACTTCTGTAAAATAGCCCTCGGCTAAAGACCAGAATGAGGGACCAGAATTTCAGTTGCTAAGCAAGGCGCTTGTGAAGAGAGTCAGGTCTGACTTTACAGTCTTTTCCCCAAAGGAATTTTCACCCCTCCGTACGGAAAACCAATTTGAGGCGAAGAGTTTGGTAAGACGCAATTGCCTTCTTGCCGATATGACTTTAATTGAGCAGGGGATTGACCTTGAAGGAGCCTGGTTGATTTTTTTTTTCTTTCTAGATCAAGGGAGGAAGAGGTCATTCGTGGTTGAAACTGTTTTTTCCCCCTTCTAGATCGGGAAGGGACATTCCTGGTTGAACCTGGTTAGTCTTCTCTTCTAGATCAGGAAGGAAAAGGACATTCCTGGTTGAACCTGATTGGTCTTCTCTTCTAGAGCAGTAAGGAATGGGACATTCCTTCTCTTCTAGATCAGGAACGAAGAGGACATTCCTGGTTGAACCTGATTGGTCTTCTCTTCTAGATCAGGAAGGAATGGGATGTTCCTGGTTGAACCTGGTCTTCTTTTCTAGATCAGAGAGGGGTTGGGGTGTCTACTCGAAACTGGTTAGTTTTTTTTCTAGATCAGGGAGGAAGGGGACATTCAGTTTGAACATGATGGTTCTGTTCTTCTAGATAAGGAAGAAAGGTCATGGTTGAATCTGGTTGGTCCTTTCTTCTAGATTAGGGAGGGGAGAGTTATTTTCCCCTTTCAGATCAGGAGGGAAGGGGACATTCCTGGTTGAACCAGATTGGTCTTCTCTTCTAGACCAGGAAGGAAGTTCATAGTTGAACCAGGTTGGTCCTTTCTTCTAGATCAGGAAGGAAGGGGACATACTTATTTTCCCCTTTCAGATCAGGAGGGAAGGGGACATTCCTGGTGGAACCTGATTGGTCTTCTCTTCTAGACCAGGAAGGGAGGGGACAGTCCTGGTGGAACCTGATTGGTCTTCTCTTCCAGGATCAGGAAGGAAGAGGGTATTTGTGGTGGAACATGGTTTCCTCTCCTGGAGTAGAAAGGGGGCATTCATGAGGTTGTCGTCTTCCCTCGTGACCCGACAAAAGCGTGAACGTCATAAGCGCGCCGACAAAACCGCGGCGCTAAAACCGCGATGTCAAAAGCGCGTCGACAACAGCGCGCCGACAGAAGCGCGATTTAAGTTAAGGTAAGGTTTAGGGTTAGGTTTAGGTTACAGCGCGCTTCTGTCGGCGCACTGTTGTCGGCGCGCTTCAGGGCTCATTCGTCGCTCATTCGTCGCGCGGTTTTGTCGGCGCGGTTTTGTCACCGCGGTTTAGTCAGGCGCGCTTTTTTCGTTCGCGCATTTGTGGTGGAACCGTCTTCCCTCTCTTCCACCTCTTTTCCAATCCCGTCCACAAAGCCACAGAGAATTCTCAGATCAGCTGGGAGAATTTTGCTCCCCCCACTTTCTCAGCCGTTTCTTCCTCTTGCCCTTTGAAGCCGAGGGGTGCAAACCACTCGAATATTCAAAGGCGATATTGAGATGAGGTTTGACCTGAGTCTTCTTGAGAGGGTCACGCCTGGACAAAGAGAGGGAGGGAGGGAGGGAGAGAAAGAGAGAGAGAGAGAGGGAGGGAGGGAGGTGAGAAATAATAAATAAAAATATTTTAAGGGTTATGTTTCCTGGAGAGAAAAGGCTTTATTTATTTTCTTTGATCTCTAAAAAAGCCCACCGAAAGTTTTATTCGGCCCATCACATTTTTAGAGGCAGTCCTTGACTTACAACCTTTCATTTACTGACGATTCCAAGTTACAATGCCACTGAAAAAAAGAACCTGACCATTTTTATGGCCATTTTTCACACTTAACGACCGTTGCAGCATCCCCAGGGTCAAGTGATTTACGTTTGGAAGCTTGGCAACGGGACTCGCATTCATGACGGTCGCAGCATTCCGGGGTGGGTGGGGGGTGTCACGTGATCCCCTTTTGCGACCCTCTGAACAAGCAAAGCCAACGGAGAAGCTGGAAATTCACTTAACGACCGCGTGACTAACTTAACAACGCCGGCAATTCTCTTAACAACAACTGTGGCAAGAAAGGTGGTGAAACGGGGTGACACCCATTTAAGAAATGTCTCGCTTAGCAAGAGGAGTTGAGGGCTCAACTGGGGTCGTAAGTCGAGGACTACCTGTAGCATTTACAATTCAGATCCCAACCGATTCAAAAGACTAAACCCGCCTAACTTTTCAACTGAAGCCTTGATGATTTTTAATTTTTTAAAAATAGGGAAAGAGTGACTTTACTGTTGGACAGCATCAGTTCGGTTGCTGAACAGAGCAAATAATGATGATGAAGATGATTAATAATAATAATAATCATTATCATAATGGTGATGGTGAAGATCTTGTGGGATTTTCGAATACAGACGGATTGTCATTTGGAACACAACATGCTAGATATCACGGTTGGTGAAGTGTACAGTTTATTAATATCGCTGTTCCCGGAGACGCCAGAGTTGAAGAAAAAGAACTAGAAAAAATCACGAAATATCGCGACCTGGCCATCGAAACTACACAGCTATGGATGAAGCATGTGACAGTGATGCCTGTTGTCATCGGGGCACTTGGCACCATGTCCAAGAATTTTATAAAATACATCCACAAATTGCAGCTTCCTGCAATAAAACCAGTGGAACTGCGAAAAACTGCGCTACTCGGAACATCGTACATTTTAAGAAGGTCCTTGGTTGATACCCAGGACGCTGGCAGCAACCCGTATCAACTATTAGCACCAATCAATGGTATTTGTGGTGCATTTTTGGATGTTCAGTTGACTGAGTTTCATGCTTAATGAATAAAAGAGATGGTGATGATGATGATGATGATGATGATAATAATAATAATTATTATTATTATTATTATTCACCACCTGGGAAGGATTCCAGTTCTCCTGGCCTCTTAATTAAATGATATTAAATACCACGAGAAAATTGGCAGCCGCTCCTGAGCCAATGAGCCATTGGCAACAGCTTTGTGGGAGAAGATTCAGCTGCATTCTTGGGCCGCCAGAACTCGGTTGAAAAAAAGGTGATTTGGGGGTCATTGTTTACCAGGTTAGACTAATAGGGTTGGAAGGGACCTTAGAAGTCTTCTAGTCCAACCCCTTGCTCAGGCAGGAGATTCTATTCCATTCCGGACAAACGGCTCTCCAGTCTCTTCTTGAAAACCCACAACTTCTAGAGACAAGCCGTTCCACTGGTTAATTGTTCTAAATTGTTACACACACACACGCACGCACACACTCCTGTTTTGTCACGTGCCGAAAAGGTTTGCCAACACTGGGATAGGCTCTCCTGCTCGAGCAGGGGGTTGGACTAGAAGACCTCCAAGGTGCACTCCCAACTCTTGCCAATCTCACTTCTCGCTCTTTATCTAGAGTCTCAACATCTTTCCGGGATCGCAGTGACCAGAAGTGGATGCAACATTCCGAGCGTGGCCTCTCATGCGACTGACGACATGCGCTTACAAAATGTATTTCTTTTTTTTTAAATGCACGAAACATATTTCTTTTGAAAGTGAAAAAAAGCATTTGGGGCACAGCCCAGCGGAAAGATCTGACCGGATTTCTGGGAAAAGAAAGTGAGAAGGCTTTTATTCTCCTACAGGGATGAGAACAAGAGGGTTTGGGGTATCGGTGTCCCCTGCTTTTCCACTAGCCTCTTGGGGGCGTAGAGAATGGGAATTTAAGAGAATAACAAGCTTGCAGGAACAGAGGAAAACATTGTGCGGCTGTGATCAGAAGAGACTTTCGGTGTCAGTCAAGCCTGCTCCCCCGCTGGGCCGCCGAGACTTCAAAGGCAGCCCCCCCATCCCATCTTACATGTCCTTTATCGCCTAATCAGGCTATGATGCACTCAATAAAGCTCTTTTTTAAATCCCCCCCCTCGCTCGCCGTGCTGCCCATCTGCTGGCGAGGGTCAACCGCCTCCCCCCTCCCAAAAAACACGGGGCTCCCTAGCGGGTTCTGGAGAGGGACGAAGACAATGCCCAGAGACCCCCGTCTCCGACATCCCTCCCTCTCCGCACGCACACACACTATCTCACTTAATTTGGTTCAAATTGTCAGGCCCTCACCACGTTTCTGCTCCTTGTCAAGAAAAAAAAAAAGGGGGAGATGGGAGTTTGGATCGGGAATGGGGGGGCTGTCTTTGTGGGACCCTCGGGTCTCCCAGTCAGCTTCGTCAGCACAAGGGAGGGGCGGGAAGTGGGAAATCCTTCCAAACACTTATTGTCTTGACTCTCGTAATCTTCGATCACGGTGACGTGAATTTTAAGGTTGGAACGTTAAGGCCGGAGTTTTACGGTGTTTTTAAACCTCTTCGTAGTTTTAGATTGTTTTGTTATGGACCTGCTAAGCCAGCCAGGGTTACTGAATAACGAGTCGAGCCGCATATTAAAATGGAATAAACAGGTAAAGGTTCCCCCTTGTACATACCTGCTAGCTGTTCTCAACTCAAGGGGGCAGTGTTCATCTCCGTTTCAAAGCCAAAGAGCCAGCGCTGTCTGAAGACGTCTCCGTGGTCATGTGGCCGGCATGACTCAACGCCGAAGGCGCACGGAACACTGTTACCTTCCCACCAAAGTTGGCTCCTATTTTTCTACTTGCATTTTTTAACGTGCTTTCGAACTGCTAGGTTGACAGAAGCTGGGACAAGTCACGGGAGCTCACTCTGTTACGTGGCGCTGGGGATTCAAACTGCCGACTTTTCTGATCGGCAAGCTCAGTGTCTTAGCCACTGGGCCACCGGTGAATAAATAGATAGATAAAATAAAATTATTTTGTACTGTACCTTTTCTGCTTCTTTCCCTGCCGGGGGGCTCCCACAACAGCACCAAGATTCCCAGGGGCATCGCGGAGGCCAAAACTCTTGGCCACATGACCCAAATGGAGAGCCCGGATGTGGAAGATGGACTTGAGGTTGGCGGGATAGGTGGCGTACGAGCGAATGAAGGACTGCAGGGCTGCAAGACGAGAGGAGGCCGATAAAGACATTCCCAGAGTTGCTAAAATGCCTACAGAGATGGTCAACTATCCACGTCAAAAGGACTTCCCTCCTAAAGTTTTCTTCTTCTTCTTGAAGACGTTTCGCTTCTCATCCAAGAAGCCTTTTCAGTTTGGACAGTCAGAACTGAAGAAGCTCCATGAAGGAGGAGAGAAACACCTTCAAGAAGAAGAAGAAGGAGGAGGAGGAGGAGGAGGAGGAGGAGGACTGAGAAAATCCAGTCTTTTGACGGGAGGTTCAGAGTTGCTCGTTGCTTCTGCTGGTTGATCAATGGTGGACCCTGCGGAGGTTGGAATCCCTTGGACTTAAAGACAGAACCAATGGGTTAAATTCCCAAACTATGGAAAACGAGGATCCTGTCTCCCCAGACATGCACAGGGCAGACTGGAAAGGTGAAGGTGGCTTCTTGGTTAAAGGAGAGGTCCAACTTACAACTAAGGAGACAGGGAGAACAATTAATCAGTGGAACGGTTTCCCTCCAGAAGTTGTGGCTGGTCCATCACTGGGGTTTATAAGACTGGACAGTCATTGGTCTGGAATGGTCTATGGTCTCCTGCTCGAGCAGAGGGGGTTGGACTAAAACACCTCCAAGGTCCATCCATCCATCCACCCACCTATCTAATCATCTTTATCATTATCTATCTACCTACCGTGTTTCCCTGAAAATAAGAAAGGGTCTTATTTTCTTTTGAGCCCTGAAATAAACACTTGGCCTTATTTTCGGGGAGGGCTTATTTCAGCGCATGCGCTCAAAAGCTCAATTGGGCTTATTATCCGGGGAGGTCTTATTTCCGAGGAAACAGCATATCTATCTATCTATCTATCTATCTATCTATCTATCTATCTATCTATCTATCTATCTATCTATCTATCTATCTATCTATCCTGACTCTGGAAACTGCTTAGAGAGGGATGTAAAGCACTGTAAAGCGGTAGATATCTAAGTGCTTCTATCTATCAATCTATCCATCCATCCATCTAACATATCTCTGTCTGTCTATCTATCTATCATCTTTATCATGTCTGTCTGTCTCTATCATTTTTATCATATCTCTCTGTCTGTCTGACTCTCTATCTCATCTTTATCATCTCTCTCTCTGTCTATCAATATATATCTAAATATCTTTATCATTATCTATCTATCATCTATCTCATATTTATCATCTCTCTGTCTCTATCAATATATCTATCTAATCATCTTTATCATTATCTATCTATCATCTATCTATCTATCTATCTATCTATCTATCTATCTATCTATCTATCTATCTATCATCTTTATCATCTCTCTCTCTCTCATCGTTCTTTATCATCCATCTACCCATCCATCCATCCAGACTGCCTCTATCCCTCTTCCGCAACCGAGTAATCCGGAATCCCAAAGGCTTCAAACTGTCTGAAAATCCTGAATTCTTGGTGGCCGGGTCCAGGGGACACCCTTGGTGGACTCAGACTCCTCTCTCAATGCCCTCTCCGGCCCTCGAGGCTGACCACAGCTGTCCCCCTCCCCAGCTTCCGGACCCCTCCTCACACCTCTTTCTGCCCTTCCGTCCTGAGCCAGAACACCGGTTTATTTGCGCAGAGCTTAAGCCTAAATCTCTGTGTGGCAGGAGATTGTGCTTTACGAACAGTAATAAAAATGTCATTTTAGGAGGCTCAGTCTCCAGAAGAACTTGGGGAATCTCGGAAAGCTCTGTTTGCTAAGCAAAGCGAACGCCATTTCCCAATCAATGAGGGAATAACCAAGGGCAGCAGCCCCCTCCTCTCATTTCCTATCCTCCATTTTTTTAGCCTGGGGGGGGGGGCGAGAGGGGAGGATGCAACATGAGGTAAACCATGAGGTGAAAAACATGAGGTGAAAAACATGAGGTAAAAAACAAACTGAGGTAAATATGGAGTTTCAAGATGCCCGTTCAGGTATTTGGAGTCGAGTGACATCGCCGGGCACATGTGCCCATCTCAAAGCCTCTGAAACATCTCCCGTGGCAAGGTTCTAGTCCACACTGATTCAAGGGAAAAGGAAGGTTTTGAAATATTGTTGGATTTTAGGACAGGGTTATAAAAACAGCCATTGTTTCCACTGAAAGGGCACTAAAGGCAAGTTTTCTAGTCCACATTGATTAGGAGAAAAAGAAGGCTTCCTTCCTTCCTCTGTCAGAATCTTTTTCTATTCATCTTTCTCTCTCGCTCCCTCCTTTCCGAATCTTTTCCTATCTTTTCTTTCTCCTTCCTTCCTTCTTCACTAAACTCTATTTTTCTTTTTTCTGCTTCCTTCCTTCTTCATCAGAATCTTGTTCTAGCTTTCTTTCCTTAGAATCTTTTTATATCCTTCTTTTTTTCTTTCTTTTTCTCTTTCCTTCCTCCCTCCCTCCAAATGTTTTTCTATCCATCTTTTCTTTCTCTTTTCTCCTTCCTTCCTCTTTCCTTACAATCTTTTTCTATCCATCTCTTTTCTTTTTCTCTTTTTCCTTCCTTCCCTACCTCCTCAGAATCTTTTTCTATCCATCTTTTCTTTCTTCCTCTTTTCTCCTTCCTTCCTCTTTCCTTCTTTTGTTACATTCTTTTCTATCCACCTTTTCTTTCTTTTGCTTTCTCTCTCTTTCCTTCTCTACCTCCTCAGAATCCTTTTCTATCCATCTTTTCTTTATTTCTCTTTTCTCCTTCCCTACCTTCTCAGAATCTTTTTCTATCCATCTTTTCTTCCTCTTTCTCCTCCCTTCCTTTCCATCTTTTTCTCTCTCGCTGTCTTTCTTTCCTTCTCTCCCCTTCCCTCTCCACCCCAAAATCTCAACAGCCACAGATTAAAAATTCTGCCACGGAGGGCCCCGATCCACAACCGATCACCAACACTGACTCGGTCAAGGCCAACGGGCTGGGGTCCGGGAAAGGACAGCCGAGGAAACGCCGGCAAGCCAAGTCGTTGGCGCCGTTTCCGTTTGATTCTCTGCCATCCACCCAGAGCCCAGCTGCTGTGTTAATTATTCACTGTTCTTGGCTGGGCTGGAGAAGGGCGGCTGGTGGATGCCAGCTGGAAAGGGGGCATGGGTGGGACGCGCTTGCAAAGAGAGGGACAGCAACTGGCAGGGGAGGGGGAAGAAGAGAGGGAAGGAGGGAGGGGGGGAAGCGTTGCAAAAAAAAAAAAGAGAAAAAAAACCAACCCCCCCCAAAAACCAGGAGGGGAGAAAGGCTCGGGAGAGACAGGCGGCTTTTAAAGTGTTCATCGGAAAACATGGGGCCATTATCCTGCCCCAGGGCAGCTGTGGAGGATCCGTTCCATCTGTGTTTATGGGAGCCTCAATGTCAGAAACTGCAGATGCCAATATGGGTGGTGGAGAAGCCGCTTCCCTGCGAACGCCGGTGACAAAGTCTCGTGCCGGAAACAGCGCTGGCCGGAGATGCCCAACCCTTCCGTTCCGCTTAAACAATGCCGCTTCCTTGCCCTGCTTTGCTAAGCGGCGAAATATCTCATGGGTCCATTCGCCCGGCGTGTTTAACTCTTGAGCCGTAAGTTGAAACGTTTTGGGTTTGGAGCGAGTTCTTCCATTGGTTAAAATCACTGGATGTATCTCTGATGAACAGAGTCGGGAGGGACCCTGTAGGTCATCTAGTCCAACCCCCCCCCCACCCCGCTCAAGCAGGAGACCCTACACCATTCCTGACAGATGGCAGTCCAGCCTCTTCTTAAAAGTCTCAAGTGATGAAGCTTCTTCTGAAGGCAACTTCTGTTCCATGGGTTGATTGTTCTCACTGCCAGAAAATGTCTCCTTATTTCCAGCTTGAATCAATCAATCAGAATAGAGTTGGAAGGGACCTTGTAGGTCATCTAGTCCAACCCCCCACCCAAGCAGGAGACTATTTCTGGCAGATGGCTCTCCAGCCTCCAGTGATGAAGCTGCCACAACTTCCAAGGGCAATTTCTGTTCCATTGGGTTGATTGTTCTCACTGTCAGGAAATCCCCCCTTATTTCCAGGTTGAATCTCGATCAGTTTCCATCCATTATTCCTTGTTCGGTGCTTTGGAATATAGCTTGACCCCCTCCTCCTCTCTGTGGCTGCCCCTCATTGGCACACCTGCCCGGTAATTCTATACTTCAGGTAGTTCTCGACTTACAAAACCATTTGTTTAGTGTCCAAGGCTGGGAAAGGTGACTTATGACCGCTTTTCACACACTTATGACCGGGATCCCCATGGCCATGTGATCAAAACTTGGACGCTTGATAAATGGCTCCTGTTTACGACCCTCAGTGTTCCAGGATCACATAGTCCCCATTTGCGACCTTCTCACAAGCGAAATCAACAGGGGAAGCGTGATTCACTTAACGACCGTGTGACTAATTTAACCACCCCAAGGATTCGCTCAGCAACGGTGGCAAGAAAGGCCGTAAAATGGGGCAAAACCCACTTAACAACTGTCTCACTTAGCAACGGAAATTTTGGGCTCAACTGTGGTCGTAGGTTCTGTTATGTTAAACTTATTTTGTTTTTGGATCACATTTTTCTCTTTTTTTTGGTACCCCAATTTTTTATTGTTAGTGCTGGACAGATTTTTCTCCCTTTATTTTTCCTGTTTTGTATTTCACCTTTTACGATAAAACAAAATAAATATTCTTAAAACAAGGACATTTCGGGACCAATTGTGTTCGTAAATTGAGGACTACCTACCAGTCGTTAAGTGAATCGCTGCAGCGGTTAAGTCAATAACACGGTCGTTAAAAGAATCTGGCTTCCCCATTGTCTTTCCTTGCCAGGGGGTCATGAAAGGGGAACAGGTCATAAATGTGAGTCAGTTGCCAAGCGACCGAATTTTGATCATGGAGATGCTGCAATGGTCATAAGTCATTTTATTCCAGCACCACCATAAGTTTGAATGGCCATAAGTTAAGGACTATCTGGAATACTCTGTACTAAAATAAAAATTGAAGTTGTCTCCTTTAAACTCAGAAAGGTAAAGCTTCCCCTTCCACATCTGTGCTAGTCGTTCCCGACTCTAGGGGGCGGTGCTCATCTCCATTTAAAAGCCGAAGAGCCAGCGCTGTCCGAAGACATCTCCAGGGTCATGTGGCTGGCATGACTCAACGCCAAAGGCGCATGGAACGCTGTTCCCTTCCCACCAAAGATGGTCCCTATTTTTCTACTTGCATTTTTTAACGTGCTTTTGAACTGCTAGGTTGGCAGAAGTTCTGGGACAAGGAACGGGAGCTCCCTCCGTTACGTGGCGCTAGGGGTTTGAACTGCCGAACTTTCTGATCGACAAGAAAGTTAGGGGAGCAAAATTCCTGACCTTTTTTGGCACATCGGATGGTTTTAGCACTGGAATGGACAAAATCCTCAAATTCCGTCTGCATGACAGTAGTCCTCCGGCGTATTTCCTGCCCATCGCCCTGCTGGCTCTTCTGAACAGAAAAGAAGAAGAAAAAGAAGGGGAAATTTCTCAAGCTCAGAGGATCTGTAGAAAGGATTCTAAAACGTGCATCGCTTTGGCAACTCAGAAAGTGGTCAGAACATGGAATCATAAGAATCGGAAGGAACCGCAGAGATCTTCTAGTCCAACCCTATGCTCGGGTTGAAGAAGAAAACCTTCCAACATTCTGGACAAATGGCTATCCAACAACTTCTTAAAAACTTCCAGTGTTGGAGCATTGCACAACTTCGGGAGGCAACTTCTGTTCCACTAATTAATTGTTCTAACTGTGAGGAAATTTCTCCTCAGTTCTAAGTTGCTTCTCTCCTGGATCCCCCCATACTACCCTGTTTCCCCAAAAATAAGACCTCCCCGGATAATAAGCCCAATCGAGCTTTGGAGCGCACGGGCTAAAAGAAGCCCTCCTCGAAAATATTGCAACACAACAGCAGCCATGAAGTGACCACGCTCGCTGCCTTCCGCACCTCAAAAATAATAAGACCTCCCCGAAAATAAGGCCAAGTGTTTATTTCGGGGCTCAAAAGAAAATAAGACCCTTATTTATTTTCAGGGAAACACGGTAGGTAGATAGATAGATAATGATAAAGATGATTAGATAGGTAGATGGATGGATGGATGGATGGATGGATGGATGGACAGACAGATGATAAAGATGATTAGATAGACGAACAGACAGATATAATAGAGATAGATAGATAGATAGATAGATAGATAGATAGATAGATAGATAGATAGATAGATAGATAGATAGATAGTGTCAGGCCTGCAATTATATTTCTTTTAGAATTTTGGCCTGCCACACTTTCTCTTATTTCATTATGCTGTTTCATTAGTATAGTTGATGGGAGGGGGGAATAGACAGGAGTAGGATTGTGGAATGTATTGTTTTCATTCCTTTCTAGAAGCTCAAGGTCATCTTTTGTCTCAGTACTTTTACACCTGACCGGAAGCAGCTGGGTGTGGATGCCAGCGTGGAAGAAGAAGATTGGACCATGTGATGGATTGTGGGTGTGGGGAGAAGATCATGAACTTTTAACTGGGTGGAATTCTGAAGTCATTTCCAGAATTGGGATTAACACAGACGTGCTAAGATGTCTGCTTTATTAAATTGGAATGAAAAAGATTGTTTTGTCTTGGACTCTGATTTAATTCTACATGATACTTGGAACGCTGACAGATAGACAGATAGACAGACAGAGAGATAGAGAAGATATGATAAAGATGATTGATTGATGGATGGATAGAATAGATGACAGAGATAGACAGATAGACAGACGGATCATAGAATCATAAGAAACGATTTGTTTCTTTCTCCCCCCCCACTTCTTTGCATCTGGACTACTCTGTCAGGTTGTTGTGATAGCACACAAAAAAATGTGCCTTTGATTTCCTTGGGATTGGGGGAGGAGGGAAATGGACCACAGGAGAAGTAATGAAGGTAAAACGTCACACCAATATACCTCTGCGTAGCCTTTCTGCATTAAAAAAAAGAAAAGCGGTGTACAAATCATATTTAAAAACTGTTTTTTAAAAAAACCTGTCTTGGCAATATACTAAGTTGTTTCCCCTCTCCTTCCTTCCTCCCAGAGGCTCTTGGCATTTGTCAATCCAGCTTTTTCCCTTCTTCTTCTTTTTTTTTTTAAGCTGTGTTGGGCTGCACACAGTGTCACCTTCCTTCTCAGTGTGTGTGTGTGGGTGGTTTTTTTTTTTTTAATATGAATGTGAAATTAAGCGAAGCTGCCCTTTCCCCCCGACGTCCAGAATCCTCTGTTATTAAAAAGTAAAGCACTTTAATAATGAAAAACTTTTTTCCCCTTCCCGCCCCTCCTTCTCCCCGTGTTTTAACTGTTTAAAATTAATGAGAAGGGCATACCCGGTTGTCAAAGCATTATTGAAAGCGGGCAGCGAGGACCAAATAAACTCGAAAATTCCCCCCCGAGTGTTAAATAAACACAGCCTCAACACCTCTCCAAATCCCACTGATGGTTATTGTATACTTTTCTGTAACCGAGCTCGGAATAGACGCCAGCGCCAGGGAAGCAAGGAAAGATTTCAGGCTTCCAATAAAGGACTTAATTTAAAGACAGCCCAGCGCGAATTCCGGGAGAAAATTAAAGGGACCTCAAATTTAAGTGACAGGTGACTTGAGCTATGCCAAGTCTGTCTGGGGATTTAGTAATAATATGGCAATATATTACAAAGGACTTCTCACTACCCGCTTTCTCCTAGGCCCGGGCTCCCTATCTTTTAGGTTTCAAAATGAGATAGCGCTTCTTCCTTTCCCCAGGAAGAAAAGAGAGAGAGAGAGAATGAGAAAGAAAAAAATGAAGGAAGGAATGAAAGAAAGGAGGGAGAGAGGGAAGAAAAAAGCAAGAAAGGAAGAAAAATGAAGGGAGAAAGGAAGGAAGGAAGGGAAAGAAAGAGAAAGAAAGGAAGAAAAAAGAAAGGAAGGAAAAAGAGAAAGGAGGGAGGGAAGGAGGGAAGAAAAAAGGAGGGAAGAAAAATGAAGGAAGGAATGAAAGAAAGGAGGGAGAGAAGGAAGAAAAAAGCAAGACAGGAAGAAAAATGAAGGGAGAAAGAAGGAAGGAAGAAAGGGAAAGAAAGAAAGAAAAAAAGAAAAAAGAAAAAAGAAAGGAAGAGAAAAGAGGGAGGGAAAGAAGGAAGAAAAAAGGAAGGAAGGAATAAAAGAAAGGAGGGAGAGAGGGAAGAAAAAAGGAAGGAAGAAAAATGAAGGGAGAAAGAAGGAAGGAAGGAAGGGAAAGAGAAAGAAAGAAGAAAGAAAAAGAAAGAAAGGAAGGAAGAAGAGAAAGGAGGGAGGGAAGGAGGGAAGAAAAAAGGAAGGAAGGAAAGAATGGAAGGGAGAAAGGAAGGAAGGGAAAGATGAAAAGGAAGAAAAAAGAAAGGAAGAAAGAAGAGAAAGGAGGGAGGGAAGAAAAAAGGAAGAAAGGATGAAAAATGGAGAAAGACGAGGAAGGAAGGAGAGAAAGGAGGGAGGGAGGAAAGGAGGGAAGAAAAAAGAAGAAAGGATGAAAAATGAAGAGAGAAAGAAAGAGAAGGAAGAAAGAAAGAAAGAATGAAAGGAGGGAGGGAGGGAGGGAGGAAGGAAGGAAATAAAAAGTCAATTGTCAAAATGCCATTGGGCGTCTTTTTTGAGTCCTTCTCCACTCACAAATAAAACAAGGGAGCCTCCTGAAACATTCTCAGGCCAAGACAAGAGATCCATCCATCTCCATGTCCCTCTTTGTGACCATTCCCTGCCGGCTTGGGACAAGGAGACTCAAAGGAAGACACCAGATTTGCTTAACAATGGCAGGATTCACTTAACGATGGGGATTCGCTCGACAACCGTGAGGGGGGAGGAAATCCATAAAATTGGGTGAAAACTCGCTAACTGGCCTTTTGTTCTGGCAAATTTTAAAAACAAATAAATAAATAAATGGGGAAATGGAAATGAAATTAGGAGGGAATAACTGACCTTAGATCTCTCCGGGTTTCCTTTGAAACGGTCATCTTTCATTAAGCTTGACAAAATCTGCTCCATTTTCATCTCTGAAATGCTGGAATTTGGGGAGGAAGAAAGGACAATAATAAAACAACAGTTGAAACTATTGATCGCAATTCTCCCGATTCAAAATCGAAGCATTATGTAAAAGGTAAAGGTTCCCCTTGCACGTATGTGCTAGTCGTTCCCGACTCTAGGGGGCGATGCTCATCTCCATTTCAAAGCCGAAGAGCCAGCGCTGTCCGAAGACGTCTCCGTGGTCATGTGGCCGGCATGACTCAACGCCGAAGGCGCACGGAACGCTGTTCCCTTCCCACCAAAGGTGGCTCCTATTTTTCTACTTGCATTTTTTACCTGCTTTCGAACGGCTAGGTTGGCAGAAGCTGGGACAAGGAACGGGAGCTCGCTCAATTATGCAGTGCGAGGGATTTGAACCGCCAACCTCTATTCTATTCTATTCTATATCATGTCACCCCTAATCCATCTTTTCATCAGACCAGACATACACAGTTCCAGCAACAGCCTTCAAACAGTGATCTATCAGGAGAAACAACCCATCCTTGCCTCCTGTTTCCCAGGTGTTGGCAACAGATCAGATCAGCCCACTTTGTTCACACAGGATGGTGAAGAGTGCAGAGAAGAGCAACGAAGATGATTAGGGGACTGGAGGCTAAAACATATGAAGAACGGTTGCAGGAACTGGGTATGTCTAGTTTAACGAAAAGAAGGACTAGGGGAGATATGATAGCAGTGTTCCAATATCTCAGGGGCTGCCCCAAAGAAGAGGGAGTCAAGCTGTTCTCCAAAGCACCTGAGGGCAAGACAAGAAGCAATGGGTGGAAACTAATCCAGGAGAGAAGCAACTTAGAACTAAGGAGGAATTTCCTGACAGTTAGAACAATTAATCAGTGGAACAGAAGTTGCCTCCAGAAGTTGTGAATGCCCCAACACTGGAAGTCTTTAAGAAGATGTTGGATAGCCATTTGTCTGAAACGGTATAGGGTTTCCTGCCTAGGCAGGGGGTTGGACTAGAAGACCTCCAAGGTCCCTTCCAATTCTGCTATTGTATTTCTATTGTATTGTAAGATCAGGGTGACTGGGCGGTGGGCATGAGCATATGCCACGAGACGATGTGGCCCTTGATGGGCATTCTCTCCCGATACAAGTCCTTGCAGAATAAAACTAGGGTGGGGCAAACCAACTGGTATTGTTTGGATGACATCGCTGTCAC